>NW_010318328.1:209094-213957 GCF_000700745.2 Antrostomus carolinensis | reverse complement strand
TGTGTTTCCACTCCTTGAAATGTGCTGTTATTTTCATCACCCATTTGGTTTGTGTCAGCTCAGTTTACATGGTCATTTTCACATAATAAACAGGTAGTTAAATTAGGCATACTGCCTTTCCCAGTGCAGAATGGAATTTTTTTACCTCTTGGCAAAGTGAACTACAACTACTCTTATACATAAATGATTTCTGAAGGAGCTGTAAGTGAAGCCTCGACCTTTTTAAACAATTGTGGGTACCTTCCACCTTTGGGGAACAGGAACATTTGAGTTATGATGAGACTAGAGCAGCGGGGTGGTTAGAACTGCTGCGATTGAGAAAGATGAGGTAGTGTGTCTGAGATGTGTGCCACCAGGAAGGGCTTGTGTAAACAGCACAATAACTCTGCACAAAAACTGCATCCAAGAGCTGATAATTTAAGTACTGTCCATTTTAGGTTAACTTAGGAGAAAGTGTTTTTCTTCTTGTATTTGTGTAGGAAATGTGGAAGTCAGCGTGGTGCCCTTGCCTGCTGTGAGGGCAAAGGAAAAATCCTGTATGTCACAGAGGGCTGGTCATCAAAGGCTCAGTTCTTCAAACAGCACAGTGTGGTGGAGGGACACTAACAAAAAAAGGCTTTATCTCCTGTTAATGTACAAGTCTGTCATCGGTGTGTATTAACAAGACAGTTGGGACTTGTCTGTGGAATAGATTTTCAAGGAGGTTTTAGGGTCTGAAGCGGTAGTTTGCTGCGTGGAGAGAAGCTGAAATCCATTATATAATTTAAGCCAGAAAAATGTTGATATGGAATGAAGCTGAAAGAGTAGTTGGATCTTTTGATGGTTATCTGTGCCAACTTCAGTCGTCCCCCAAAAAGGTTAGAAACCACTGTTTGAAGTCTTTTCAGTTTTTCTCTAACTCCACTTGTAGAATTGCTACTGTTCCTTCAATAAAACCTTTCTGGGGGCTGCTCCATCTTGTTTCCGAGGTGTTGGAGAGAGCAGCTCATGAAGAAAATCAGCCTGCCACCAGAACCTTGTGGTACAGGGCACCAACCCACTTTCTGAGGCGGGTTTTTTTGGTTTGTTGGGGGTTTTTTTTGGTTTGTTATTTTTGTTGTTGTTTTTTCCCCAAGTGACAGGATGGGGATTTCTCTGACAGCCCGTGTGCTGGGAATCCCACAGCTGAAGCCAGTGGGGTGCTGGAATGTCTGGTGAGGTTGAGTGCCGGGAAGATGGATGCAAGTGTGTTTAAAACATTTCTACTACCATTTTGTATTTCTGAGATTTGCTCTCCGGAGCTGTGGGCGGGCCAGTGGGTATAACGTGGTGTATGTTGGCAGGGTGTGTGCAGTGCAGGTCAGTGGGGGGGTTGCAGTGAGGATCTAGGGCTGAGGGCTGCTCAGTGCTCCGTGCAGGAGATGGGAGGAAGCCAGCCTGATGGGCAGTTGTGTGTTAGAAAAGGAAAACGAGGCATTTTCAGATGGGTGTTTCACTTTGGTGGCCTTTGCTGGATGGGAGGTGGGAGGATTCAGAATTTCAGAGGTTCACCCCCAGGTGATTGTTTTCCTACCAGGGAAGACTTGTTGGTACGTACTATGTGCAGAGGCTGCGGCTGGTGCTACCGCGAGCAGACGGGATGTTAATACCCCCTGAATAAACCCGCTGCCAGCATCTATCATCAGGTCTCTGCTGTTTTCTTACACTGGTCTGCCCAGGTGACAGAAGCAAACCACCTGCATTTCCAAATGTGTAAGATAAACTGCAATTTTCATTGTCAGCTAGATTAGTTGCACCTCCCTTGAAGTGATCCTTTTTTAATTCACAAACAGTTAAAATAGACACTGTCTCTTTAGCTGCTTGTCTACAGTTTTTAGGAATGTAATAATTAAAATATTGACCTGCTTGTACAGATATGAATACTTTTTCAGTGTAGTTTTGTCTTATTAATAGTTAAGAGAAGCTGTTGTGAACTGAATAGTTTAATGTAATTAATATTTTATTGAAATTAATATTTTAATAGATATCCCAACTCACATCATTGTGTGACTCAAATAAATAAAGAGTAGCTTACAAGAGTGTGATAACTTCATGTGTTACTTCAGTTCAGCAGCGACAGCAGCAGCCACTTAGTCTTTCTACAGAAAAGAGAGGACAAACCAGTATTTGCTGCAGTCTTCAGGCACTTTAATTGGGTATATTCGGGGGAATGAATGAGGGTGGAGGTTTTGAAGGTGTTCGGTATCCAGTTGCTGTTCATCAAGGTGGGCAGACGGGCAGCCAGCGCAGCCCCGCTGCTGCACAGAGCTGCCTGTGGGAACTCCCTGGTGCCATCACCAGCTCCTTATTTCCATCTGAGACTGGTGCTGCTCCAGTGCCCACCAGTCTCTCCTGACTGAGGAACTGTAAGATGTGCACAGGGTCAGGGGAGCAGAGCCGTGGGAGCAGCAAGGACATTCCCTTACGGTGGGACGCAGCGGGGCTGGAGGCAGCAAGTCTGCTCCACGTGTAGCATTAGCTCAGAGACTGGGATTGCCAGAACCAGGCTGGGAAGGTTTGCCTCTCCGTGTTGTAAAGCCTGCTTCCAAGAAAGAGCTGTTCTTGGAAGAATAAGCATTCACTCAGGGTCACTTTACAGAACATCTATTGACTGATTTCACCTCTTGGGGTGTTCGATCTGGGGCCTCTGTGGCTGGCAGCTGCTGGCAGGAGTTCTGGAGCCTCTGAGAGCAGGGAGCAGACAATTGCAGCATTAAGGGAACCTTTTCCTTTCTCAACACACTTAACTGAACATTTTTGTATGTTTACATCCTATTTCTGTGGCTCATTTCACTGTTTACAATTATCCTTTTTTTTTTTGTTTGTTTTCCAGTTGTCATAGATGTCATTTTAAAGTTCCATTTATAATGAGAAACATATGCATGACTTTGTCATTGTTGGCATTACCTGGCTTGGTAGAAATTATTATTTTTAATCAAAGGCAAACACACTGATTAAGGATGCCGCAACATTCCTCTGCCTACGGGGAATGTTAACAGTTTATAAATTGTTCTTGGTGACAATTCAGTAGTGAATTACTTTGATATATATGGCTAATAAATTAATATGATTAAGTTAATGAGTAGTACAAGTGTTGCCAAACTCCACTCGTCGGGCTTTTAATGCTGCTCCACATTTGCAGCTCTAGCTTCCCCCTGTGGTGAGAGGATCAGTGCTACCTACGCACTGTCATTGTGATAAATGGCATATCCCACAGTGCCCTGCACTCCATCTGGTGTGTCCCCAAAATGAGAAATATTTTATACAAATCACACACTCAGAAGCTCAAAGGACTGTAGAAAGATCTATTTTTCAAACAATAATAAAAATGCATACATCTCTTTAGCAACTCTTCATTTTTACTGTCGTAATGGATGCGTGTCGCTTTGGGAAAAGAAAGCTCGCGTGAGGAACATGGGAAAGTTATCCGCTAGGCAGTAAAGCTGACAAAGAAGTTACGTGCTCACTCTTTTATTTTATCATGAAATGTTCTTAGATAAAAAATGATGCTAGAACATCTTAAAATTAAAGACCATGTATGCCGCATGAGTGAGTACCACCCCATCTCATGCCAGCAAATTCCTGTGCTGAAGGGAGCATGAATTTGAGTGAATGAGAAATGCAGGATCGTATCATTACTCTTTAAAATACAGCCAGTCAGTGGAGTTCTGATCATCTGAAAACTTGGTGACTATGAGTCACTCGGTTCCTCTCTTTCCTTTTCTCTTTTAATATTATCTTTCTTTAGGGATCTGTTTTTAGTGTCTGCTTTGTCTGGGTTGGATTATACATTTTTGACAAACGAATAGTTAAAGCTGTTGAGAATTTACTGACTGGTTAACCTTGTTGTAAATTTAATTTACACATAGCCTCAGCTACTAATTATTGTCTGAGAAGTGTGAAACTGGGTAATATACTTTCATTTTTAAGCATTTGCACAGAATTTTTAAAAACATTTATCTTGCTGAGTTCCTACATCTTACGAGATGACAAAGTTCAACCCAGGTGGTCACACTGACAGAATTAAGACTGTATTGTCTTGACACTCAGAGCAGGTCTGTGCTGGATTTACCTTGATTTGCAGGTGGAAGAGAACAGTTTGAAAAAGGTGGCTGAAGTATCACAGAGTTAGCAAAATCAGTAGGTTTTCATCTGTTTTTGTAAAAGTCTGTGACATTCTTTACTGCCAGCTTCTTTGTTAGCCTCGTATCTGATGGCATTGAGGTCTATAATGATCATAATACCCATCTGCTTCTCTCTGTCACATCTTTAACTGACTTTGAAACTGTTTTAGCTCTTTTAAGTCATCATTAAGAAATGTCTTAAAGTCAGATAGTATCAGGAGGTATGTAAGATTTTGGGCTATTTTTTATGTGTGTGCAGAAAATGGAGAGAAGCGAGGTTAGCAGTGAAAGGTGCCTATGTGTCCTTTCTGGAGAAGCTGCTTGTGTAGCTGATCTCCCAAGGAGCAGACCTTTGCTAGGTAGAAAGTACAGCAGCTGCAGTTGGTGTTTCCTCCTGCACAAGAAGAATGTGCTCTTCTTTCAGCCCTTCCCAAGTAATAAAACATGATGCCAAGTGCTGGCAACAAATTAGGATTCATGATGAAAAGGAAACGTCTCTTACTGAGCATTTTGAAGAGGTGCACATTTTTATTTTGAAGCTAGCGTAACTAAAATAGATTTCATTGTCTGATTGTTCTCATTAAGTGACTGGGACCATATTAAGATTTCGCTGGGAATGTATTTGTATTGTATGAACTATTTTATCACAGTCAACATTAATTGGTGTAAAGAAAAACAAGCTGACTTAATGAGTATGGTGTTCTACAGTATCCTTTTGCTG
>NW_010318328.1:186043-209067 GCF_000700745.2 Antrostomus carolinensis | reverse complement strand
GCTGATAGCACCTGGCATGGCTGCTACCACGTTGGACCTGTGTTAACAATAAATATGGGGCCCGAGTTCTGGAAGATTCAGTCTAGAAACTGAATTCATCCTGAAAATCCTTTGCAAAGAAAAGTAATTCCTAGAGCTACCAACCTCCTGTGACTTGAATATGAAAAGCTTTACTTCAGAAAGAGAAGCATTTTATAGAATACGTGCCTGAATGTAAATGACAGACCTTTTATTAGGAAAGGAGAGCCTTTATTAAAATATAATGATCTACATTGTTTTTATGTAATCTAATGAATTACAGTAAAAGCCTGAGAAATGAGCTGGAAAAGGTAGAGTAGTCTCCCATGAAAGCGAGCTATGATAACCTTTTTGTAATTCTTTTAGGATGTTGAAAGAGTATTTCTACACAGACTTATTAAATTAAGCAAGGTCACCTTTTCATATTATTAACAGATTTAGTTTGCCAGATCATGGACTTTGATTCTGAAAAATGTGGATGAATCATGCAGTAACATATGTCAAGTAGAAAATTGGTTGTAAAATGTTAAATCATTTTAATACACATTATGTCTTTGTTTTTACCGTTTCACAGTTATAAAAAATAAAATGCTTAATGCCTGTTTTTCACATTTGCATATTGATTGGATATGCTTTAATAATAATGATATTTCTAAGTGGATTATCTCTCCTGTCTGGGGCAATCTCAGTCTAATATTTGCACAAAGGGAAGAAAATACTCTTTTCAATAGTAATATAAAATTCTGTTCTTTTGACGTGCAGTATGCAATCATTACTTTGAAAGTTTAGCTACAAATAATAGCCAGTGAAACTGGTCATACACTTAAAGATGAGCAGATATATTGCATTTATCAGTCTGACTCCAGTTCAGCCAAGCAGGAATTAAACTGACATTGTGTCCTGCAAGTTGTTCATATGCATTCCCAAATCTCTGCATGTGTGTTATTGTCTTTTTATTTATATATATATATGAGGAGAAAAAAGCATATTTAAAGCGTGTTATGTAATTTTGAAACAAAATCTTGCTGTAATTGTTTATAAAGAATTTCGTAGTCATTTCTAATTAAGACAGAAAATATCATTTATATATCCAGTCTCTTGGAATTACTTTTTTTTCCCTGTATTTTCATATATTACCTCTTTTGTCTAAGTAAAAGTAATGCGTATATATGAGGAGAAAAAAGCATATTTAAAGCGTGTTATGTAATTTTGAAACAAAATCTTGCTGTAATTGTTTATAAAGAATTTCGTAGTCATTTCTAATTAAGACAGAAAATATCATTTATATATCCAGTCTCTTGGAATTACTTTTTTTTCCCTGTATTTTCATATATTACCTCTTTTGTCTAAGTAAAAGTAATGCGTAAGCTCTTTGCTGGCATATGTAGCAGAACTGAGAGAACATCCCATCAGTAGCCCCAAACTTTATGTCCATAGAAGAGTTAATGGAATTGATTATTTTCATATTGCAGATATGGTTTCAAATGAGCATACAGTGACGTACAGATGTAGCTAAATGTCACTGTCATTAACAGCTCGGTAGTTCTGCACACATATGCAGAAAACACTCTTGTTGCTACTCAGGGCACGCGTGCGGGGTGCAGCAGAGTGCAGTTGACTTGGCCCTGGGAATCGCAGAGCAGGTGACTTGATTACACTGAAATCAGGCAGAAAATGTCCTCTTCTGGCCACTCGAGTGAATCAGTCAAATTATCGAGTGGCAAAACTAATTCTATGCCCTGGGCCATCAGAGCTGCCACTTCCTATAAGTCAAGCTTTCACTTAGTGTGAAATTGTTTTTTATTTTATTCTCTTTCATTTATTATGCTTATTTCAGCTAATCCACTTAGTGAATGTGAATTACCCAGTATACTGAGGCTGGTTCAGATGTGCAGCCTTCTCACACTTTAATGGTGAAATATGAGGAGTGCTCTCCTTTTAAGGCACTCCTGACTCTGGTATGACCTATACAGTTAATGTAATATTTCAGTTTTTCAGATGAGACCTCGAATCAGGAGAAGAATTTGAATATTATTTAAAATTAACTAAAAGTGCATATGGTTGAGCTTTCTTTTAAAGGCAGAGGTAATTCAGATGGGTCACATTTTTAAGAACTAGAAACATATCTGCGATGAGTTGTAGGCCATTAAGTACTGGTTAATTTGAAAGTTTGATGGAACAAATATTCCCTTGGAAAGCATTGAATATTGTTTTCAACATTAAAATACTGCTTTAAATCCTGTCAGAAACAAAGCTGAGATCTGCTGAAAGCACTCATACAGGTGATATACCCTAGGCAATACTTGGCTAGGTAATTCTATCCAAATGGCAGTCCCTCTTTTGGCTGTGCCCTCTGGTACACAGCATTAACATTTTGCGATAACAGAGGAGCAAAACATATGGAGTCTTTTATTTCAAGCAAAGAAAAATCAAAAAGAATAGTGAGAATAAAAAGTAGAATGCCTGTGGTGATGGGCAAGGGAAGTTACAGGGGAATTGCTACAGCAAAGTGCATCAGAATAGCAAAACAAAAGTAGCCAGAAGGCACCTCCCATAGGCATCTAAATATAGCTTTCCTATATGTGTGAGTACAAAAATATGTGTATATATCATATGCTAAAACAAAGAGATGTGCTTCAGGAGAAACCAGATATATTGTTTTAACTCGTACCCACACAGTGCTTCGAGCTGACGTGCATCTTGGGCAGATGAGGGGACTTGCAGGGTGGAAGGAAGTAAGCAGAACCTCAAAAAGAAAAGTTGAAAGGATCATACTGTGATTAAGATGGATGCATTGCTGACAATGTCAGAGCAACAGCTGCTAAATCTAGAAGGCACTTGAAAGAGTCTCTGTATTTTGTTATATATGGAAGTCAATAGGTTATTTGGGCTAAGAACACCCTATTATTCAAATTCAGCTGACCCAGAAAGCCATGCCATCTTTCAATGGCAATTCAGAGGGCTTTGCCATTTAGATAGTGGTTTTGGTATTTCCCAGTACAAAATTGTTCTGTGTAGTCTTGTATGACATATGGATGTATTGATCTCAATTTTTTTTTTCCTGAAATGTATTAGATTAGTCTGTATAAGGCTTCAGAAGGCTATTTTGTGTTTGCAGCTGGGCTAGATTGCTGAGAAGTTGTCACCAGAATCTCTTCTTCAAATCTATTAAACATCAACGAAATGTACCATAAATTGTTTTGGCCTTCTTTTTTTGGAACTGCTTCATTCAGATTTTTAATTACAGATAATATTTCTTCATAGCAGCTTATCAGTCCTATATATTAGCTAAACATGAGTCCTAATCCTGTTGAGAATGTGTATCCACTGATGGAAAGTTCTCACTGTAGATGGTGCATAGAAGAATATCCTGAGAATAGATTTTTTTTTTTTGTCCACTGGTATGGACATGTCCTTCCCTTTCTGGTGTGTCTCTCTTGATCTCCATTTTTCATTGCATCATATTACTCTGCCTTTCCTCTTTATTTTTTTGCCCTTGACTTTTATGTCTACGCTACAATTTGTGTTGACCTTGAAGTTGCCCTCAATTAGCTAAACCATTTCAGTATCATGGCCCACACCAAAATCCTCTGCAACGTGCTTCTGATTTGAAAAGTAGAGCCATCCTAGAAACTGGTCTGTGACCATTTTTCTTTTCCTTTCAAGTTAGTGTTTATTTCCAGGCAATAAAGAGAAGGAGTGATACAAAAGAGATAGAAATCAGAAGCAATAAATCATAGGATTGCTTCGGGTAGGTTTCCTCTGCTCATTCCTGCAGTGTCTGTGCCACCTGCAAAAAGAGGAGGATTAGGAAAGGTTTGGATGAGAGAGATAAATCTTATCCCTGAAAGTTCAACAAACCTCTCAGGATCCACAGGATGGCTACCAGGGATCAAGATCAGGAATTTGATGAATAATGGGCAGACAGCAGGTTAGGCTGGCCTGGTGTTTGACCCTGAATGGGAGGAGGGCGTTCGAGCGGCCGCGCTGCAGTCCGGTCAGGGTTCTTTGCTCTGCTGTTGATGACCAAAACCCCAAGACCTGTGGCTGCACTTGGTTGCATGCTGTGCCCTGGGTATGGAAAGCCAGGGCTGGCCAGTCCTCGGGCTGTCCCCATTCTGTACTGGGATTTGTTCTCTGGACAAAGTTCTGTAAGTCAGAATGTTGCAGCATTACTTGTCTTAAGGGGAATTCAGGGGCTCGTGGCCACTTTGGCAGGAAAAGTACCTGGGATGGCAGTAGTTCCTAAGGACAGTACGTCTTGATTTTAGAAGGCTTTCAGTAAAAGCTGTCCTTCCTGAGACACGGGTTGGAATTTTGCTGCTGTCTAAACATGGACAGAGCATGGAGATGGAGGGAGCAGGGACTCACTGCAGTCTGATTTGTTCATCCATGGTATCTCCTCTTTAATGTGATGTGCTGTGAGAAGGGAACAACCTGGCTGTAGAAGCAGTTCTAATCTAGATCTTCCATAGCTGCTGACGATTATCTGAAGGAGGATTCTGCTGGTTGGGTAATTTTGTGGTAGAGGATGTGGCAATGACTGCGTGCCTATGAAAACGAGAACTTGTGGTGTGGCTGAATGTTCCCGTTTGTATCTCCTACGTTCATGTGAAAGTACACTGGAGTGTCTTATTTTCTATATTTATTTTTCATTCTTTGCTGAGAATTTTATTGGGAGAGAATTAGCTATGTAACATATGTATTAATCAGATTAACTTCTGATTTTTTTCTTTTGACAAGAATGTTTTGTTTTCTCAGATTTGAGACATTCATTCTGATCTATGGTGAGCAGTATCTATAAGCAAAAAGGAATTAAAATATCTTCCCTGGGTTGGTTTTAGTTTTTCTTAATGGATGAAGGAAGATGAAAAGCAACCTCTTCCCCAGGTTTATTTAATATTAGAACTTGAACCTAATTATGGGATTTGAGATCCTTTTTTTGTATAAATTGTTTTAAGAACTGTGAAATGTTTGAGGCACCTTCTAGAGGAAGCTGCCGGGCTCCTGGCATGGGAATGGTCTGGAGACTCGCTCAGGATCTTCTGGTGTCCCGTCCCCATTGTGCCATTTTTCCGCATGCTTGGGTTCTGAATATCAGATGTCTGTCTTCTTGCTTCTACTCCTCTAAAATGATGCCAACTGTTGGATTATACTGTGTGGGGAGTGAGGAGGTTGATTAGCCAATAGATATGAAATATTTAGTTGGTGGAAAATGTGTGTAGTACAATGAGACCATGATTATTAGTCATGTCCTTAAAAAATCTTGCACTCGATTTCAGAGCATTCTGGCTGCATAAGAATGGTGAGAGCAGAGTTTAACAGTGGAATTGTGGGGAGCTGTTGCAGATTAATTAAAGTTGCAGTCCCTCAACATTTGTATTCTATTTGGGATGTCACTTCCAGTAAGCTTTGTAAAAAGGTAGTGGTGCAAATGGAAAAGTTTCAGCAAATATTAAATGTAACAATGAAGACTTTTGTTCCTCATGAAACCGTTTCTTGATGTTTCCCGATAGATTTTTCATCTAAACACTTGCTAATCCCAGAGCTCTGACAGGCAAGGCCTGCTGAATTAGGCCAACCACTGCTACAAATAGCTCCTGCACATGAAACAGTAATCATTGCTTTCCACTCTATTATTAGATTAACTTCATAGGGATTGCTTTTTTCTCCTGTGAGTTGATGCATAAATGACATGCTTTACCCTCCAATAAATCTAACAGCAGAGTGGCTGTGACATGATGTTCAGACCCCTTAGTCCCATGGCAGATTATTTTTGATTGCTGCAGAAGTTTACAGCAGCTTGAAACCATTAGAATTTAAAGGCATCATTGACGTTTTACAGCGTACCTGACTGAGACACACCCGGGCTCGTACTGAGCCGCGGCTCCGCGTTGTGATGACCTGTCACAGGGAGTCTGTCTCGGTTATACTGATCCCATGCTGTTGTTCCGAGGAGGTAACTGCATCCTTGTGGTCTCTCTGTGGAGAACGTGTGCTTCTGTGCACAGTGTGACTGTGCTTGAAACTTCCAGTCGTGAGAGCTGGACACACGTGGGACCGTGTTATGCACATACAGTATTTCGTATACTTGCATGCATGGGTGTACTGAAAAACACTGGAACCTCTGTTGCTTGTTAAACCTGTTTAAAGATTTTTATATTGCTCGTGGTCACTTTTTCCCCACTTAGCAATAAATAAAAGTTTGCATTGTTAAAGGATGAAATTCAGGTTTAGCAGCATAGACGTGCTTTTAATAGTGTTCTTTTTTTCCAGATTTAAGAACTTTGATTTTTCCTGATGAGACCCAGATAAAGTTTGCAAAGCTCAGGACTCTTCAAATCCAAGGTGTTTACTACTATTTATATCTCATGGGAATGAATGACTGTATTTGGCTGTGGTTCTAATCTGAGTTTCCATGTTGTTTCGTACATCTGTCTAAAATTGGCTGCTTTTAGGTATAAGAATCACAACTATGAGGTTGCCATCTGATTTCGTGGGAAGATATACATTGATTTCCATTGATGTGTATGTGTGTTGGTACATACCTAAGTAGCATCATATCAAATTGAGCTTGTAGTTTTCCATAAATCTCTCAATAGATTTCTATTCTATGAGGTTAAAATAAAAAATAAGAAAAATTAATTAATTTCTCATCTAACAGCTTTGGTTTTGTATTCTGGACAATGTGATTGTACCTACTTGTGTTCTTAACTTCTGTCAAGCAGATTCAGGTCAATGAATCTGGTATCAAGTAGAGAGCTGATCTTAACACTGATCTACTGTAGCCTGACAGTTTTACATTTGACAAATATCCTTTTTAAGGAATGGCATCATACAGAATAAGATACGAAGATAGTATAAATGATATATATTGTTGATGGATAAATATGTAATTCTCCAAAGAAAGCCTTAAGGTATTTGCTCTAATTAGGCTGCCCCTTTTTTCTTAAAAAACAGAACAAAACAAATGTTTAATAGTTACATGGATGGGGTTCCTTAGTAAGCTGTTTTTGGAAATGGGTTCCCAGTTCTGCATGTACTGTGGTCACAGGCATTTTCTGAGTGCTCTTCAGCATAACTGTCCTTTTTAAGAGAGAAAATAGAACAGGAAGTGACAAACAATTTTTTATGGAATTCTTAAGCTCTATAGTTTTATTATCAGTGTGCTTATAATCTTTTTGGAAATAGGACTGACTTTATTTGGGTGAAATATTTATGCCTTAAGAGGAGAATAATGAAAAGAAATACTGAGGAGGCATTTGGAATGCAGACTTGCACTACAGAACCTTGAGCATTAAAGGCTGTGCTCATTAAGTCAGGGAAGTGTATTAATACTTTCTGTACCCAAGCACGGATTAAATTTGGTCTTGTTACAACATCTTGAAATTTGATTTTGGGTATTTACAGCATTCTTGAACAGGGTTTGAGTCTCATCTCTGATGCTATTTACTTGCCTGTTGGAACACCTGAGCTGCCTCACTGCGGTGTCGTTGCGGTTGGTCTCCAGGCCGTTGTTACAGCGGTAGGGACAAGGCTGAGTGGGTTTTGTGGTGCTGGGTACACCTATAACATCTGCAGGAGTCACCTCTTTTCTTTCTCTCAGTATGGGCATTTTTGCTGATTTTGTGATCTTTAGTTTTATAAATGATGATGAAATTATAATCAGTTAGGGGCTGTTTCACAAAACCTTCTGCCGCTGAAATAAAAGGTGTTGACAGTACAGGGAACCATACAATGTCAGAATTAGGCCATTTTTCTTCTGACATGTGAGAGCCAAAACTGAAGGGAACTGAGAATTAATCCATTGTTTATATCCATATGTAACCTTGCAACATGTGGATTAAATCTTCTCTGCACCTGTAGCGTAACATTTTCCTCATGCTACGGAATAATACCTTAACTAAAACCACAGCAGCTTTCTAATGACTTCAAAGAAATGAAAAACCACATTCAGGCTGAAAGCATTTTCTAGTTTGTAATTTTTAGCACAGTGCATATTAAATGTAATAACTGATGAGTTTAGTAGAATAATCTCTATTACCATATGTAAGAAACATGCTTCATAAGTTATATACATCTTTAAGAACTGTTAACTTTTATAGAATCTGCTGCAACAAATCACTCTGGGAATGCTGCATACTTGTGTTTTCAATTGAGGTTCCAACATTTGGTTGAATTATCTTCTGTACTTCTATCGTCTCATAATTTCCTTCAGAGAAAAGAGAGAACAATCTGCATGTTGGGTGGGAGTATGAGGGAATGCTAATTGAAACCATGTAATAAAAAGGTAATTTAGCAAAACTATTAGTTTTTTGGTTTTTACTATTTTAAGCCTATTATTTTTAAAATTACTTCTGTATTAAAAAGGCTGTAAAACGACACTGAATGTCAGCAGATTGCATCTTAATTTTCATTTTCCTTTGCATGAATAGTAAAATCTTTATAAATTGAGAACTAAAATTAATTGAGTAAACTTCAGTTGAACATTTTTATGTTTCTGTTTGAATTAAAAAAGCATATTGTAGACTTTTTTCAAGAACATTTAATAGTTTCTAACATTGACCACACCTCATATACAGTACAGGAAAAATATGCTGATGGAGAGAAACAAAAACCAAGAACAAATGTTAATTAGCATTGTCTGATTTACAGCTGTGCTTGCTGCTGCAGTGTAGTTGCTAACACCCCTGTCTTGCTAGATCCTGGTTCTCCATCCAGTAAAGAACCATTATCAGCCAGCTGCTTTGTCCAGCCTTGCAGCTGGCAAGTTGCTCCAGTTCAGCTTGGAGGAATAAATACCTGGAGAGCAGGACTACTGGCTTGACTCGGATAACTTTTTTTTTTTGCCAGGTCACTTTTAAGTAGAATTGGTTTCTCCATCTGGTTCCTACAAAGCCCTCAGAAGGAGGATGTTTATATTCCATTGGTAATACCAGGGACTGGCAACCAGGGGAAGGAGTGGCAAGGCTGGAGCAGGAGAGCAGAGGGGCTGCAGCTGGGGGTGTAGGGCAGCTGGCACTCCTGGCTTTGGGAAATAATTACGGGGTGTGATCTATCTGTCCATGAAACTGAATGAGGGAAAAAAATCTATAGGTTAAGGTGTATCACAAATGGAATTGACTGCTTGTAGTTCAGTGGTTTTTTGGTTGTGTGTTGGTTTTTTGTTGGTGGTGGGGTTTTTGTTTGTTTTTTTGTTTGTTTGTTTGTTTTTGTTTTTTTAAATGAAAAGCTAATTCTTACTTTGGGATGCATTAATAACGTGCAGGTGTGCTGGTGTGTGCATTACAGGGGAGGCCTGTGCTGCAGGACTGTGTGTAGAGAGAGGTGAGCATCCCACTCGCAGAAGGAGGCAGCTTCTCCTTAGTTTTTAGGGTTTTGTGGTATCTCTTACACCGCAATGGTGAATTCTTGTTGTTACACACAGTGGGCTTTACAGCATGAGATGAGGTGGAACTGAGCTGTGACAAATAGTCACTGGAAACCACAGAGGAAGGCAGAGTGCAGAATGTGAGCAACTTCTCTGCATCTCTGAAAGGTACCGTGTGCTGCTTGCGACAGCAGGAGTGCTGCTTGGGTGTTTCCTTAAGTCTAGCCCCTGAACTGGGAGTGATGTTGCCTGCCATTTCTAAGTGTAATGGTCTGTATTTCAGTGCCTCTATATTGCTCTTTTTTAATAAGAAGGAAGAGCAGCTTCCATGAGATGCTAGGAAGAACTGTGCAAGGTTCACAGGCCCATGGGCTGGGTTGCAGCCCATCTTCTAGTTGTGGTCATTAGATGTTAATAGCTCTGTCTTCATGCAGTCCTCATTACTTCTCCTCTGCAGGGAGCAATTGTCCCCTCCAGGCTGAGCTGCTCAGGCCGCCCTTTCTTAACCCTTTTCAGTCAGGTTAGTTTAACAATTTACTGTATTTTTCAAATGGGTTGGAGAGCAGCTGCAGGAGTGTCACAGCTGACACATCTGACAGCCAGGTCATGTGGAAGTTGGTGATATCAGCCTGATGGGCATCCAGGTGGTAACTTCAACAGTCAGTAACGCTGCTACTGGAAAGGATGCAGTAGAGTTAAACTCTTTTAAATCAGCCTGTTGCCTTGTTTCACTGGTGGGGATTTGTGACAAGGTTGGATGTTTCCTGAGGCTGGGCACCAGTCCTGCTGGTGATGCCCTTTGCTGTACAGGACACTACACGGGTCAAGTAGCTGTGGCATAACTCCACATCTCCTGGAGTAGCAGCTGTTGCTGAGTAGGATGAATTAGGACAGACCAAACTACTGGAATTTTCTTCTTAGTCAATAAATAGACTATAGAATAAAAACAGTTTGCATATGTTGCGACTCAAAAGTCTATTACAATTATCTTTAAAGAAGCTCATCCAGGATTTTGCAAACATCAGAGAACAGCAAACTAGATGCAGTAAATGAGCTGCTCTATATTAAAGCCATAAGTAACAAAGTAAATGATCTATCACAATTTATTATAGTGGATTGTTTTGCCTCGTTATTATTTTAAGAATTTTCTTTTAATCACTTAGTGCCATCTCTTAGGCTTGCCATTGACACAACAGGATCAGGGCTAGAAAATAAAGCAAGTTTTGCCTTGTTAAAAGATCTAAACTTTTCACATTTTAAATATGAAAAGTCAGAGATGTCTCCACTTGCTGTACACAAAATTCTGTTACTTTATTGACACCTTTCTCACGTTTATACACATGTCCTCACACGCACAGAGCAGTGCTTCACGTGCCTGCGCCTCGTTGCAAGGGGGAATGATGCGTTCACTCTCCTAAGCTGGTGCTTCCCTAAACCTGCTGCGCACGTGTGCGTGAGCACGCCGGCGTGCCTGCCTGCGCGTGTGTGTGCACGGCTCGGAGCGGTGTTGACACAGCCTCTCTGTTTGCTATCACTTCTAAACGCTGGGATTACCTGGGCGATTGTTTTCTCAGAATGCCATAATGTAATCTCAAACCTAATACTCCAACAACCATGCACTAATTAAAACTGCAATTATATTTTTGCTCAAACAAAACGACTTAATAAATATTATCACAAACTGTTTACCCTTCCCAAAAACAATTTATGCTCACTAATACAATTTCCCATTAAAACTGCTGCCAGGTAAATTAAAAACTCTTGAAATAGTAAGTAAGTGGGAAATTAATTCAACAGTTTAATCTAGAGCTAATAACAGTTGCAAGCTCAGAAAAAGATTGCTACAGCGGGGAGTTAATTAACAGCTTATTCCCCATTTGATAAAAGTAATCCACTCTAATTCCAGTGTAATTTACCTCAATGTAATATAAAACCGCAAGCTGCTTCTGGTGCTAGTAATTATTAGCCTTGTCCTGTGGCCACACTGACAATAACAGTCAGCAGTATCTTAATACTAAGAGGCAGGCTGCTAAACACCCACAATTAAAGATGTAACATGAAATCTTGAAACTGCAACAATCATGTATATTGCAAAACAGAGCGGAGGTACAATTTCGATGAAAGAAGCATGTCTAATGGCTGTTCCCAGCTCTGGTAACCAGGTCTGCCTTCCAGAAACCCAGGTGACTCTGTTGCAGTCAGTTCTGTCTAATAACTGCACTGGGGAGTGTAGGGTGCAGGTTACAAACAGGTCTGCTCGTTGTTTCAGCTTCAGCCCGGGCAAGCGTGGATGTGGTTTTATTATTTTCTCTGTTACACAAATAAAATACAAAGTTTGGAGCTCTTGACCTGAAATGTCATACTGGCATCATAAATTCATTGTGCCTCTCTTGACCTCAGCTATATTGAAGTCTTTCCTTCCTTTTCTTTTTGTGGGGTTAAACCCAAGGATCAGATTTTATATATTCATGTATATATATGCACACACATAAACAAACATATATACAAACACACATCTGTACAAATATATGAGGAAATATGCTTAATTATAATTTTTCTTGATGGATCCCAGGGTAATATTTTGTGATAATTATTTGGATTTGCTCTTGAGCAATCATGACAGTCTGTCACTAGGGAACTGGAACTTTAAGTATTGCCAGTTTTTTTTAGTTTGGTTTCTGAGTATCAGGTAGGCTCCCTGGTTGGCTTGAGTGGTGTGTTCTTAGCACTTCTCCATTGTCACTGATTTAGGGATGTCATAGTAAGGATAAGGGTAAGTTAGTACACTGTAATCACAGTTTAACTTAAGTGCATGAAATTAAATGACCTATTTTATCATATAAATACTGATACTTGAAATAAGAAATGTATGGCATTATTTTAACCCATTGGTTATTAGCAAGGGATGAGTGGTTTTGATTTTCTGCTGTCACCTAAAACATTTGTTTACAATATTGATGTACTTTAGTAACTTCCTTCTGGGGCTTTGGATTTCTCAGAAATAAAATGCCTGCTGGGGCATGCCCCATTGGATAAATACTGATAAATTTATCATTGCTTATAAATACATCTGATGTTATAATTGTGAGGGTTTTAAAAATTATTCTAAGCAGAGAAAGAATTAACTTTAAAAACTACCTTTGAAAATACAAAGCACGGGTTCTAGGGTTGTGTGCTCATGTCATTATAAAGGTGACAGAGCTGGTGACAAAGATGAAGACAGTGATAGTTCAGTTACAGATACAGTATTCTGTCCCACATGTTCTTCAAGAAATTTGGATTTTCTTGGATTAGTGCAGAGACACAGCTGTTTAGAGCTCTATTAACGCTTTTGCATGTCTGAGATCTGGTAGGATACTCTGCATGTTACCATCCTTCTACTAGTATTATTCTTTTTTCTACATAAATGTGGTTCTTCCTTACTTAAAATGTTAGATTTTTTCAGGTGGAAGTTTTTCCTGCTTTCAATATTGATTTTTAGTTTAACTAAACGATCAGCTCTTGGGCAAGGAATGTTTACCCAAGGAGAGCTGGGAAATACCTCTGTATTGTAAGCACTTCTTTCTTGGCAGGTAGCTTGCTCTCCTTCATTGAGGTTTGTTTGTTTGTTTGTGTTTAACTGCAAGCATGGTTGAACACTGGAGCACCCAGTGGAGTGAAGTCTCCATCCTTGCAGATATTCAGAACCCATCTGGACAGTGTCCTGGACGATCTGCTCCGGGTGACCCTTTTCAAAGTGGTGGGTTGGGCTTACATGATCTTCAAAGGTCCTTTCCAACCTCAGCCATTCTATGATATTTCTTCATGTGCTGGAATTTCTCCAGTTTTAAGGCTTCTCTTTCAGGCTTTTTCCATCTCATAAGACAGGGTAAGAGCTGTTAACTAAAAGAAACATAGGAGAGAGGAGCAGACTGAACACATTAGGCAATAGTTTTTTAGTTCTCATAGCAATGATAAGATCTCTTAGGAGAAACTATTAGTGTCTGACTATAACTACATTTAAACTATGCTACCCACTCCCATTTCATTTATTTATCTACTTAGCAACAGTCAGGTCTACCAAGTTTAAACTTAATTTACAGTTCTGAGTTTGGAAGGATTTTTTTAATTTTTGTTGTTAAACGAATCTTCAGTAAAATAACTAATCTTGACTATAAAGGATTGTCTTTCCTGCTGGCATAGAAGTCTTCCACAGTCTGTATTTTGTCTATATACAAAATCTCTAGTATGAATGAAGTGATGCTTAAAATTCTGTAGGTCAAGGACTGAAGCCCAATCACTGTGGATGCTGAAACGAGATGGGCCTAGAAATGAATTAGCACAGCTCATCAGCTGCTCATCCCGGCTAATGCAGTCCTCTCTGCTTCCGTTGCAGTTTTGTGTCCATGCCATCAGAGCCACAGCAGAGCCAGGGCAGACTTTGAGCAGTTCTAGCACAGCAGCTTGAGCTGAATTAAGATCAACCCTAAATTACGCAGTTTAGGGAACTATTCTGCAGTGCAGCTTGGGCTGAAATGTTCTAACAGGCAGGTAAAGTCTTAGATTTAAATATGATTTTGCAATTGAGTAATTTGTAATTTCTGTGCATTAAAATAACCTCAAGGACACAGCTTGATGTCTGTATGAGGCACGGTTAAACTTGTTAATCGTCATGGATCAACGTGGAAAAAACCCCAGCCGGCAAGGACACAAGTTTTAACTTGCTCTTCTTGCCTGTTATAAATGTACATTTTTACAGAGCAGATACATTTGGAGAGGGCAAATACAACTGAAACCAATAGACCATTAGAATAATTTTTCTTAAAAATCTTAAAATTTCACCAAAATATTTTAAAATCAAATTATCTATCTGTATACATCATTATTGAGTGCAAACAGTCTGTGTACATCCACGGTACACAAAAATGATGTTAAGCCATATTCCAGGGAGTTCACCATTTGCAATGGTCCTGACTCTTCCACAAAGAGTTCTACACTCAGTAGGGTCAGTCTGCAGTGCAAGTGCAGCCCGTGGACCTGGATTGCTCTTGGGTTGCATGTGTGAGTAAATAGAAATGTGTTGGAGGACCATGCTGATAATCTCTACAGGCCTCTTGTGTACTCTGGGCTGTGAATTTTCACCAAGGAATTCCTGTGTGAAGGCTGCAGCTTCTAACTAAACTGGATCACTATGAGCAGCACATCCTGTCCCAACTCAAAGATTCAAGTGATGGAGAACTCATCCCATGCTGTGGTAAATTGTCCCAGTGTTTATTTATTTGTGCTGTTAAAAGTTGACCTTTTTTCCAGAGTCTGTTAAACTTTCTGCCTATTGCTGCAAATTCACTGAACTTTATCTCTGCGGTCAAGCGCCTGCCGTTTGTCTGTCACCTGTTGCCTTTTTCCCTCACTTGACCCTGAATTCAGTGAGCTGGTAGCAGATGTACCTGGTGACCGGGAAAGTGCGGGTCTGTGACACAGAAAGAGAAATGACATCAGTAATGTTGGTAACAAAATTTGGAGTAGAGCTCCAAGCAGTGATGGCAGGGACTGGGATTGGACATGGGAAGGAGGATTTCAGAGCTGTATGTTCAGGAGAGAGCTAGGTGATGCGGTTAATGATTTATATACAACTTAAACTCATGTTTGCAGTCACAGAACTTGTTAGCCCATTTTTAGCAAGTCATTTATTTTCTTCTACCCAGTTTGTCTGGCCTTTCAGACAACTTCCATTATGCTAATGTAATTAATAGACATTCTAAAAAGCAGGATTGCAGCAGTTTATTTCAGGAGCGTCTACTTTGCTTGTTTAGTTTTCTTTCCCGTGCTGCCACTCAACGTTTCACAACTAATGCTGAAAGAACCTGCTTTTCTGCAATTCTTTCTGGTGCAGAAGGGCTTTCCTGTATTTCTCTGCCTCATTGACTCTCCATCTCATTTAAAAATCTCTGCTGAAAATACATCTTTTTCCCCTTGCATGACCCTCATAATTTTTCTCTCTCTCTGCTGTTATTTTAGTACGTAATTTTACTTTTAAACTAGCTGATGGCCCTTCATTTGAGAAAGGGCAATCAATAAATTACATGCTGATGGTGGATATTCTTCATCATATTTTTGTATTTGATTGTCCAGACTGTAACAGTTGATATATATTTTTGTTGTACTTTTTCACCTTCTTTAGGATGTCATTATTCTTGGCTTTTAATAATTGAAAGAAAATTCAATCTTTTTCCATTATGAAAGAGAGAGAATGAAGGAATGAATCTCTACCTGCTAAATATCATTTATATCAGTTAATGGCCTTGCTGAGGAAACAAGAGCTTGAGCAAACTCAACATGGGTTGAGCAAAGAAAGTGAATGGTTTTCCTGAGTAATTTTCAGTTCATGTCACTAAATCATGAACTACCAGCTTCTAGAGGTAGTAAACTTCTGTGAAAAACTGACCAGGAATTTCTAAAGTATTTTTTTTGTGTGGAAACAAAAACATTTTTAGGGGGAACTTATGTGACAGCTTTAACAAGGGAAGTTTTTTTGAAGACCCACCTTGGTGTTTTTCCCAAGGGGTGAAGGGGAGCTCTGCATCCTTCAGGATAACTCCAGGGTAACTAGAATTTGGGTGTGCAAGGTTTGGCTTCATGCCTGGGCTTTTCCCTGGGACAGGTTTCCATGAAGAGAAGAATAATATCCATGGGAAATCAGTCTCTCCTGACCCAGTAACTAGTATTTAACCAGTTACTCCAAGGACAGCCCTAAGGGGAGAGGGGTGGGAGATGATGGTGTAGCCCAGTGTCACGCTGCTGCCCAGGCTGTGGGATCCTTGTGTACGTGCAGAGGTGGCCATCGTAGGGGTGCGCTCACTCCCTCTTGGCCAGCCTCGCTTGTTGCCCAGGGTTTGTTTGCCTCTGACAAGAATCTGTTTTTCAATGGAACACTTCTTCATGAAAAGCATTTTAAACAGGTTTTGCAAGGATTTTGTGTGGCCTCATTGTTGGTTGGGTTTGGTTTTTTTTTCTTCTCAATGTAAAGAGTATGCTATAACTAAAATTTATAATTACTGGAAAGTCTGCAGTAGTGAATTTCAGAGAAATAAGATCCTACCTGCAGTAAATATGCTTGTTTCTGGCAACACGGAGATCTGGGTATGTGTGCAGGTTCCTAAGCATAAATGATACCGTTCTTTACTCTCAGATGTATACAGAGATTTCTTGTAGGTTACTTCTCTGATCTCATCACATACTAATGAATTAAAAAAATGATAGGACTTGAGCAGCTTTTGGCAATTTAGAAAGTTTTTCTGCTCATGAAGCTTCATTTTTAGCATTTTTGTCAGCAGTTATGTTTTTCAAAAAGATGATTGGAACATATACGATGAGAAAAATTTGTCTTAGTGCTGTTTTATGTATTTTTTATTAATGTAATATTAAATATCTGCCTATAGTAGCACCACTCATGTATGAGTAACTTCCTCAGCTTTCAGGAGTGGCTAGTGCTGGTTCGTCTTCATGCTGTCACTTGATAACTAAATTGTAATATGTAAAAAACCAGGAGCATGTTCTTAGGTCATCTCAATGCATGAATCCAATCTTGTGAAGATTTTCATTATGGTTTGAGGGATGAGATGTGCATCTTATTCATTTGCTCATACAGATTCTAGCTGCTGACCCATTCATCAAATGCACAAGCCCAGGCCAACAGGAATGATCTCTCCAAGAAAGATAAAGAGCAGAAATTTCAAATGTAAGACGTTGTTCTTTGTACCAACTCACCTCATCTGCCATCCCTTGTAATTGATATTATCTGGCTTGTCGCCTGCCGCTGTGCGAAGCTCTGCATACTACCAGAGCTGCTGGGGGAAAGGGGTAAATAGGAGCCAGAGTTTGTAAAATAAAATTAGGGGAATTCAATTTCCCAAATGTTTCACGTGCTGTTAGGTGAGTGCTGGAATATTATTTATAAGCCTTTCAGTTATTTCAATCTAGCAATTTCTGAATAAAAGAGCAAGCGGTAACACATTATTGGCGAGGGAATGTCATCAGTCGGCCAAAAACAAACACAAAGAGAGACTATCTTGCAATCTGAAAATGCTGATTCCACTTTCTGTGAAGCCAACAGCAAAAATTTGCTTATTTTATTTCTTACTTTTAATAAACAGCTTAATTAATGATTACCTCATTGGTTAATGCTGTGCCTGCAGCATTGCAAATGAGTGTGTTCGTGTTTGACTGTTAGAGCTCCCAAAATTTTGAAGCTGACATTCAATTTGGTAAATGTAAACCGGCGAGAAGTTACTGTGATACATTTTCAAACTCCTTAGCAAATTAAAAGGGCAGCTCTTACAGCCATAAAGATTATTTACTAACTTTAAAATACACTCACCAGTAAATTGTATCATGAAACGTGAGTGTATCCAGAGTACCTCTAATGGTGCCAGATCATTTGGTAACACACAATCAGTGCCAGTGAGTTTTGGCCAGGAATCACTGGTGTGAAAGGCTCCTGCCTCAAGGATTACTTTCCTGGTTAAACTACAATTATAATAACACAATTTGTTGAATTGTGTGAAAAGCTCTTGCTTAGAGTTGGTCCCTCTGGTAGAATTCCAATAAAAATCTGGTGAGGAAAATGAGGAGTGAGCAATGTACTGGCTGTGCTGCGGATAACGTTTGCAGGGGATGTGCACAATTCCTGAGCTCTGGGTCATTATGACAATTTCATTACCAATTTCAAGACACATGACTACTTTTTTGTGTGTTTTTCTTTCTTTTTTAAGAGTATTAACAAGAGAAATCTTGATAAAATAGCTTTCATTTCTCTCTGGGGGGGCGTGGGTTAGCAAGGGAAGGGAAGCAAGTTGCTGTAACTGCAACAGTGCTGCTCTCTCAAAATTGAGTTCTGACTAACCTGAAGTCTCTTCAACTCGGTAATCACATTGTTTGCAAACTCCTAAAAGTGGATAGCCAAAATATTTATTTTAATGTGTCTTTTTATTAAACTAGACAGCATTATTACTGCCACAGATTAAAGACCTGTAATGTGACTTTAATACTGTTATTAGATGTTATTGTCTGAGGGTAGTGCTCTGAAGATGAAATAGTTCTCATTTACTTTTCACCATAATGAACCGTAATGTGTCAGGGGACGATAGACATCTTCGCCTTCTGTTCGGTTTGGCCAAATAGGAGAGACAAGAATGGAAGACAGCAATTACTCATCTGTGAGTGAATGCAACTGGAAGTTGTGAGTAAAGCCAGTTGAAATCCAAATGCACAGGTCCCCCTCTCATTTTTCTGTTTTGACTAAATAAGAACAGACAGTAGGTTGTCCAATTTCCAAGATTTCTGGTGGGAATTATTCATAATAGATTTGTTATTTCTGCAGTGGTTTGCAATACCATTTCATCTCATTATTGGTGGTGTTACGCTCCTCATACTATGAGCTCTTTCAGGAAGGAAAAAAATAACTCATTTCCTGGAGAGAATTTGTTTTCTGTATTTACAACTAGAGACTATTTATTTTTGCTTGAGAACAAAAATATTTAATCTTCTGGACAAAATTACAGTAATGCTATCTTCAGTAAATCTGAGTACCTACCACAGTGTAACAGATAGAACAAAATCTACTTTTAGTAATATGTACATTGAAATAGGTCTCTTTACCCATGGTTAAAATTGTTGAGAGCAATTTTTTTCCAACTTAGGAGCCCTCATTTAGTTACCAGAACTTATTCTCTTTGAATCCACAATGGAATACCTTAAATATAGTTTATAGTAAATTTAAAGTAGTTACAAGTTGTGTTTTTATAGTCTTATAATGTTTTGCTTGTGGCAACAAAAGTTACACGTGAACTTGGCACGGATGCTGTCTCTTTCTCGCTGTGCTCAGCCTCAAGGGCTTCACAGCTGGTGGATAAAAAAGCGCTCTTCCTCAGTGACACTCCTGTGACTCAGTCCTGATTCCAGAAGTTTGGGAGCTCTAAAGCTTCCAGTCAAATTTGCTGTCTGAAGAACTGGCAAGAAGTTTGTGCGTGCTTTTGTCACACATGCATCATGGTGACACGGATAGTAAAGGTGGAGTTTATAGAGGTGTTACTGCAGAGCACCGCAGAACAGCAGTGAAATTCACTGGATGCAGTTGTATTTCATCCCCACAGTTCTGAGTGCTGCTGAGTCTGGAATATCCTGAAAATCAAATTCAGTCTGTGTCTAGACATGCATATAATGTGGGCGTGTATCTTTTCAGTGTTGCGGATTTCTTCCAGCAGTAAATAAGCAAAATACAGCAGCATATGTTCAACCAGAGTTTACATTATTTAGGAGAAAACAGTTCCGTGGGATATTTTAATCATGGAGCTAGTTAACATTTTATTTTAATTAAGTATTTTTGTCTATGACATTATCTAATGCAAATTATTCTTTTAAGAAGACTAGCATTTTATCTCCAGCCTAAATGAAACAGCAGCTCGGTACTTCTCTGTCTGCCCGTGCCGGTTACTGCGGGGTCTGTGCAGGGTCTGTGCTCCGGCACCAGAACTCGCTGGTGTGAGAACACCGAGGACCCCGGTGCCGCCTGCGAGGAGCAGCCGCTGCCAGCCAGCCTTGGGTTTCCTTCTGCTCCACCTTCCTGTGCTGCACTTTTCTTTGGAAAATTTCTGTATTTAAAAAGAAAACAAAAGAAAGCCTCATAGTGATAATTTTGAGTTTCTGGCTGTTGTTTTTTAAAAGGTGGAGTTATTGATGGCTCCATACCAGATGGTGTGATCCCGTGGTGCCTCTTATAAAATGTGATATATAAGCATGTATCTCAATAGTTCAGTGTTCGTAATATAAATCAGTCTTATGATAAGTTCCAACAGATAAGGCTGGTTCTTTGGTATTCCTCTTAACGACCAAATTAATCAAGCCCTATTTTGCTTAATCTTTGCTTTATATTCTTGTGTATTTTATTGGGTAAAGTTAATTTTTATCCATAAATACACTCTTGTTTTTTAATAAATTCCTTTTCTTGCACAGAACCTGGCACAGAAGATTATGAAGAGTTCATTTATTTCATCCTGGTCTAGTGGAAGGTGTCCCTGCTGCTGGCAGGGGGGTTGGAACTGGATGATCTTTAAGGTCCCTTCCAACCCAAACCATTCTATGATTCTATTATTCTATGATTATTTAAAAGCAAGATATTTTGAAACTTAAGCCCACCAGCAGAACAGTTGGAAGACTCCAGAGATAACTTTGTTTACTGTACATCTGAAATATTTGCATAGTATTCTACTAATTGGTTTAATTCTAAATTTTTTTCTGTCATTCAGCAAATTTCTGTTTATTCCATATAAAGAAGTCTTTTCTGATTTTGAGCTTTTTTTCTTTGGAAATTCCAGTAGCAATAAATTCCCTAGTTTAATCTGCAGATACACTTACACCTTCTCCAGGAAATGTATATAAAACACAAGATGTAGATTTGTGCTGCTGGACAGATGAGACCAAGACTTACTGTGGTAATGACTAAATCTAATTTATAATTAATGTAAGTTTTTGTATCCTTCAAGAAAAACAATGGCTACAGAATAGCAAGTGCCTGGCTCCTGCAGCAAAAAAAAAAATAAATCTCTGTTAAAGTTCCTTAGGCTTAGTGTCTTAAGGGGAGAGAAGCAAAAAAAATCCAAGCTTCAAGAAGAATAGAAAGTTTTCAATGCCTGAAGAAATTTAAAAGATAAAACAGGGAGTGGATTCCACGTTAGGTGCTGGGTTTTGATCAGCAGAAACTGTTGAGAATGAAAGCGTGTATATTTGCTTTATATATTAATATATATATTTATATGCTTTGATTATATATACATGTATGAAAAAAAACCCAAACAAAACCTCCATGCACAAATGTGTGTGTGTGTGTAACTATCATTTATATGTGGTAATTACTGTCACCTTTGAGATTATCTTCAAACTCATATCAGCTGGCAGTAGGTCCAAGAAATCTTTGTGCTTGTGCCTTTGTCCCTGCCATGTTTCTCAGGATCCAGGGGTTCAGCACACGTCCTCTTGCAGCAGGTGAGGAGGCTCCAGCAGTGACTGTCCCACATTTTTCATTTCTCATCTGCTGGCTCCTCCACACGCTACTTCTCTGTGCCTAGAGAGAGGAGAGGGGGGTACTCAGCCTCTCTCTGTCTCAGATGCACGTGTTTACACCTGTGCTAATATCCACCTTGTTTCGATGGCTTCCATCCTCCATGTATTTTTGGTGTTTTTTGTCCTTGAAAACAAGGTATTTTAAAACTTCTCTGAATAGTTTTTCGATGTTGGTTTAAAAATTAGCTGTCCTTTTAGATCTTTTTTCCTTTCCATTTCTAATCCTTCTGTTTTAAGGCAGGGATTTTTAAGCATCAGGTTTGCAATAGCGTGGATCGATACTGGCTCGCATTTGAAGTTGGGTAGAATTTGAGTGATGAGGTTCCAGTTTGGCTGAAGGTGTAAGTCTGTCTGTGACAGTAAACAGAAATAACTGAGGTGCTGAGAAACAAAAAAGGTTTATTTGTGATGGATGGCAGCGTCTTGCTGGTAGGCTTAGTACATAAAGGGGGGTGCATATTTGTAATATTTGAGAATGACATAGCTAAAATATTGCTGGGTGCAGGTGTTCTGTACCTGGGAGAGTCAGATCTAAGCTTATTGGCTTTTCTGGTCTGCAGAGATCTTCAGTATCCAGGTGGGTTCAGCAAATCATATGTATTGCTTCAGCAGCAGAAATATGGTACATAAAGTAATAAATAATACAAAAAGGAGTAATAAACCATGTCCTTTTTTTTTTAAAAAAAAAAAAAAGGTGGGGTAAGGCTGTGATATTTTCCCTTTTTAAGAGATAAACAGTGTAAAGAAGGAATAAATGAATGATTGCTTCGTGTGGTTAAATTTGTGGCTAGATGTTGGAGAGCAAGTGGCTGAGGCTTCTTGTGCCTTTTTGTTTTAAGTGGCCCTTGAGAAAGGTATTGTGATGAGTGGAGAAGTGTATGGGAAATCACCTCTTCCTTCCCTAGGTTACCTTTAGGGTTTGTGGTCCTTTGATGATGATAAATACCTGACCTTATATCTCTGGATTTTCTCAGCTCTTTATCAGTTAGAATATAGTAACATAATATAATAATTGGGAAGTAAGATCAAGAAGTTCTTTCCTTGTGTATAATTTCTGTATAGCTCCAAAGACCAAATGTTTGCATAACACAGATAAAAGATTTTCTGTTGTAATGTATTTTGTGGTATAAATCATTAATTCTTATCAAAACTTTAAAAAGGCAATTGGAAGCGTGGGGCTAGGGCATTTCCTGCCATCACTGTTGTTTGTCAGAGGGCTGAGCTGCCTGGGCTGATGAAACTCCCTTGTAAATTTGGACTGTGTAGCCTACTAAGTGGTTTATAGGCTTTTACAGTGCTTCTGATGGCTAATGATAATTATTTTTTTCCTAGCAATAGTAATAATTTAATTATAGTGCTTTATTGATTGTTATCTCATCTTTTTCCTTAATTAACCAAGTTGTCATCAGTTAGCAAACACCGTTATTACTGAAGTATTTGAAAGTAATAATTTGAAGATGGTTATCCGTTCTTCATTTACTACTATTTAGTTTACAAATTTGGATGTGCACAATACTTTTTAGGAGGATTAGTACTGTGA
>NW_010318328.1:152453-186017 GCF_000700745.2 Antrostomus carolinensis | reverse complement strand
TCCTAGGGCCACAGTTATTTGTTTAATTTGAATCATTCCAATACCTTTTCTCAGTGCTGTGAACTTTCCCCTAAAATTTCTTGCTAGGAATACTACTGGTCCTCATTTAATAGCACTAGTGGTTAATAACTCTTAAATGTGCCTGTGATTAGGAAAATACATTCCGAAGGTTGTTTATACATATCTAGCATTAGCAACAATAGCCAGGCCTGACTTCATTCTAGTAAGAAAACAATCTAGCCAAATACTTAAGAAAGAAGTTTTTCCAAATGTTGATACATGTTAAAATCTTACTGAACTATTAAAACCTCAGGACTTCAACCAATTCATTTTAGTCACGATGCGGCCTAAAGTTGAAGTATTTTATAAAAGCTAAACAATGCCAAATGCATTTGGCTGAGATCAAAAGCCAAATCTATTTGTTCTCTTTCATCTTCAGTGTTCCATTTCCTAGGAGTATGACCTTAGTCAAACATCTATTAAAGTTAGCTTTTGATCTCACTCCCTTTTTTACGAAAAAGAAAAAAAAAAGTCAATCTTTAAAATTTTCTTCCAGAGACAGTCACACTATTGTGTTTTAATGTTCCAGTAGTGTGTGAGTAAATAGGATTCTCTGATGTATGTGATAGAACAGTGGTTAAATGGGACAATCATTTTTGTGTCAGAGACAAGAATCAAAAGGAGGCATTCTTCAGAAGCTGTTAACTGGAAAAAATCCCCCCAGGTCAGTGGAAACACGTTAACTGGTCAATGTGCTGCATTTTTTGGTCCTTTGATGAAAACGCCTTGTAATTTGATAACAGGTAGCTGTTCATTTGTAATACGATTTTCTCTTCACCAGTCAAAGCTGCCTAGTGATTAATCAGTAAAAAGGTTAATTTTCTTCTCAAGTATGAGCAGTTTAGTGGCTTTTTGAAAGAAATAAGGACAGATGGGATTGTGGATATTGCATCCTTTATTTCCTGAACAGAATTATAAAGGTGTTTCTTGGTCATCTATAAGTTCCTACACATGAGGACAGCCTAACTGTCTCACATTCACTTCTCAGCTGAAGTGAGTACGTCTTTCATAAATACATACTGGTTCCTAAAACTATACAGAGGAATAAAATTACAGTTAAGATTTATATTTAACATAGTGAACTGATCAATTAATAATTAATGCACAATAACTATCCTATTAAACCTACTCTTATCAGTGTAGTGCCACTGTTAGGGAAATCTCCATTAAAGGATATAGCAGATAAATACTGAAAAGATTTATTTAAAAACAGTATCTATAGAAGAACCAGAATGTGTCTTTTTAATAAACCATTAAATTGACAGATGTATTGCATATTAAACTTCCAAAACCAGAGTTAAATGCTTACTGGAAACACATTGGAATATTAGCTAGATAAGTTCATAATAATATATAATACTCAACCTATCAGCCTGGGAAAAAGCCTTAAAGTAGATTTAGACCTCTCAGCTCTAAAAAAATAGCTGCAAAAAGTACAATATTACTATTGAGACATGTCTGAGGATGAGGACTGCAGAGTAGAATAATTTTAAAGGGAATGCTTGCAAGGTTACTTAAATAATGTAGAATTCTGGAAAAGCAAGATGAATAGATAGATATCTGTAGTATTTTTCTGAATTGGCGAAAAAAATCTTCAGTACATCTTGGACATCATTTATATTGAATATCTTCTTATTTTTAAAAGAAATGTAATTAGTTTGAGTTAAAAATATCTGAGAATCTATTTTAAGATCTGAATGTACTTTGACTACTGAAATAGTTGCACAGAACCTAAACTAAAAATGTTTGTTGCCATAGTTTTAGAAGAAATGAAGCCGCTGTACTGATGCAAACTCAGGAATAAAGATCAGTAGAGTTTATCTTGAAAGATTTGCAAGGGCAAAGAGAATATCTGCATAATTTTAGATTACTGAGTGTTTCAGTTCAGTGACTAAATTATTCCTCTCCTTCTTGAGCCTGCATTCTGCTTGGAGGCTGCAAGTTAATTCAGCTTGACCAATGAGCAGAGACACATCCTCTAAGATTTTAAAAATGGTGTAGCTCATTTTCTACGTGATATTTTTATTCACCACCTGGAACAGTAAAATAAGCTTCCAGTCAATGTCTCAGCTCTGAAAAATGTTCTTTACCTTGCATAGCATAAAGTGGAAATAGCTATTCTGACAGAACTTCATAAACAAAGATACTAACTGTTCGGACTAAATTATTTGTCTCCTATGTTATTTGTGTAAGTAAATGTTCATGAATAATCTTCAACAAAAACTATATGAAAGTAACTTAAAAACAGGGGGATCAGAACAATCACAAGTTAAAAATGAAAATAGAAGAAGCTAAGGTACACGCTGCTCTGTAGGCATGTTCCATACCCTCTCTGGTGGAGTGATCAATAGTCATTAATTTATGCCCCAGAGAAAAGTACAGGTCTCTGTGACTCTTTACCTGTGGTCTGAACATAGCCAGAGTTACATCTGGTTTCTCCAGCCTGTGGGATTCCTCCTCTTTTTTTCGTTGCAGTATTAGAAATTCACATATCCATCACCTGTTTGCAGAAGGTGCCCAAAGCAGCAGCTCAGACCTGAGGAAGTGTTTGGGCAGCATCTGCTGCCTGACCTGGTGGTTCTTGCCTCACAGAAATTTCCTGGAAGGCTGCACAAAAGCTTCTCCTTTCCCAAGTACAACCAGTGGGATTGCTGTCCAAAGCCTGCTGAAATAATAAATTGATCTAAAAATCTCATTTTCTTCTTAGAAAGAAGAAATGCATGGCATATATATGTTGTGACACACTGCCAATGCCAGCTCACCACAGAATCTTACTTAAAATAATCAGTACTGTGAAAGGGACTTTGTGGCAAAAGCTTACGTTCCTGATGACTGTGTGAAGTGTCAGGTTATAACTGTTTGGGATGGATGTGTTTTTCCACTCCCTGAATTAAAAAAGAAAACCAAACCTGACAGGTTTTGTTATGCCAAAAGTGTATAAAGAGATCGTAACGTAGCAGTAGGTGGAGTCTTCACTGGAGGAGGTAGAGACCTAGAGTCTGGTCCTTGCTCCCCATGCGTTACTTCATTTTACATTGAACAACTTGAGAAAATTATGAATTGGATATTCCAAGAAAATTTAAGCCATGTTTCTGCACTATGTTCTACATCTTTTGTAAAATTGATAGTAATTGGAAGGTTCTGCCTTAAAACTGGAGATCGGCTTGGAGCCTGTCTGACTGATTTCCTGAATTTTCACTGAACTGTTTTCCTTCCTTGCCACAGACATTGCTGCTTTACTAGTCTATCCTAATACCATCCCAAAATACTTTTCACTGTGAATAACCTGTGGTATTTCAGATGATCTTGAAGCGCTAATATTTTGCTTTCATTCAACAGCCAGATTTGGAATGTGATGATAAATATCAGAAGAATATTTTGTGAATTTACGTTCTTAAGGGATGCAGCTTTTAAGGTTGGGTTAATTCAGTGCTGTTTGGAGAGGAGTGCGTGGGCTCCCTCTGTTCATTGCTTAGGTTCCTGTGCTTCAAGTAAGCACACTATTTTTGTGGGTTTTATGAACTGGACACAAATTTCTCAGCTTTAAGTCTCTAAGAGCAGTGGTAGCTGTGTTACTGTAGTATTCAGTTTCTATTGTGGCAAAGGTCTTGAAAAATTACTTATGTGGAAGAAATACCATGTAGGGGACGATTCTACAAAGTCATGTAAGCAGAGGAGCCTGGCTTAAATTTTACCATCTGAGCCAGCACTGGTCACCACCCCAACTGATGGTCTATTCCCAGTAATTTTAATAAGAAGATTGTAACCTTTGCAAACAATCCCACTGATTTTAAATTGATTGCAGAGGGATTGCTGCAAAACCAGGGGATTGCAGTGCCTCTGAGGAAGGCAGAATTGTATCCTTGGCTGAGGACTTCATCTACACTTGCAAGTTAAGCTAGTTTTGAGTTTGATGAATACAAATTGTTTTCCCTCCTTCAAGCCAGCTCGAACCATAGCGGAGAGCATTTTGTTGTTCACAGAGTTTCTGTTGTGCATTTACAAGCAACCTTCCTGTGGTGCAGTTGCCATCGTAAGTAAAGAGGGAGCTCACAGCTGCTGTGTGTAGCTCGGTGAGTAAGAATGTGACATTATTATTTGCTTGGTTTCAGTTCATTGAAAACATCTGAGGAAAAACTGGAGTAACATTTCTCCCCTCTAACACTTCAGCTTCTAGGAGGGGTTGGGTAAGGGATCTCTGCAGCACGATCCTCACCAGCCCGTAACATTGGTCAGGCAGGTCCAGCTGAAGTGACCAGCAGCTGGCAAGGGTAGTATTGTAGGAATCTAGCAGTGCTCTTCTGGACAGTATCCTGAGGTTTCATCTGAAATATTGCAGCATGATGAACTTATGGAACTCAGTATTCACTTAAAATCCTTAAAATATACTATTTTTTAAATTGTGCTGCAAGACAGGTGGGACGTAGCTGAGCTGTGCCATCTGATTAAAGAAAAAAGAAATCGTATGGTGTTTCCCAATCACAAGTGAGAAGTAGCTTGAAAACACTCACAGAGATATCCTTATTTTCAGAAGACCTTCCAGCCCAATTAATTTTACAAACTCGAGAGATTTGTGCCAACTCCAGATAAGCTTTCAGAGTTTTTGGTACTTAACTGAAAGGACCTCCAGAAACTTCAGCAATTTCCCCATCGTTACTGCTTATAAACAAGTGCTTTAAACACACAGAAACTGATTTAATCGTAAAAGAATAAATGTGGAGGAAAAAATAACAGCAGTTCATTCTAATTTCATATGGCAGCACATGCACCATGACAGGCTTCTAGGATTATAGAGAAGTTATAGAATATCCCTGGTGAATGAGGGCTATTAGGTTGAAATCTATTTCACAGAATCATAGAATGGTTTGGGTTGGAAGGCACCTTAAAGCTCATCCAGTCCCAACCCCCCTGCCATCAGCAGGGACACCTTCCATTCGACCAGGTTGCTCAAAGCCTCATCCAACCTGGCCTTGAACACTTCCAGGGAGGAGCAGCCACAGCTTCCTTGGGCAACTTGTTCCAGTGTCTGACCACCCTCACAGTGAAGAACTTCTTCCTAATATCTCATCTAAACCTCCCCTCTTTCAGCTTAAACCCATTTCCCCTTGTTTTGTCATTAACTGCCCTTATGAAAAGTCCTTCCCAGCTTATAAGATGATTTTAGGTTCCCATGGATCCATATGTACTCTAAAATCAGTAACTGCATCCTGCAATCAGAAGCGAATGCAGTGATCTCTGAAGCTCAGGAGAAGGTGGCCCCTAAGCCCAGTTAGTGCATCCAAGGCCCTGACTGGGTGTGAGCTTTCCAGGCTGTTGGGCAGTCCAGGTTGTTTTGAATTTGACTGCAGTAAATCTGAGATTGCCCACCTAGGCGATGTCACTAGATGACAGTGCCCAGCGCTGGCTTGGTGCCAGTGGGTGCCAGCGTCCTTGTTTGTCCTGATAGTAAAGGAATTGCTGCAGTTCCAGGTGCGTTCCTGCTCTGCAGGTTGTGAGGCCTGTGGCAAGGGTCTGTTTTCCGTTTGAGGCTGTTAATAACCACCTTTGTATTCCTTCCTGTGGCCTCTGAATATTTCTTTTGTATGTTGTTCTCAGGAAGATAATTTAACATGTTTCTGGTTTGGTTTTTGTTTTGTTTTGTTTTTTCTAAATTTTTCAAGTCCTTATCTCAAATAATTGTACTCTTTAGTCTATGACAGCATTATGTGGATAGTTGAAGAATTTGGATGATTATGAGCATTAGTTTAGCTTATCTTAAACTTACTGAAATCTGAGTCCTAATGGATGAGTTTGTCACTCTCTTGATGTATGAAAACACTCTTTAAGTACACCAGGTAGTGTAAGAGTTTTCATTTTATGTTGAAAATTTTCAACGACGTGACTAAAATTGCATCAGGTATGTACAGAAGAGCTTACAAATTATCTGTATAGAGTAATTGTGATCTTTTCAACAATAATTCAATGGCTGATGCGTCTGTCTCCTGTATGCTTCCATCTTCTGAAACCTGTAGATCAAAAGTGGGGTGGTCAGTCAATCAAATATACAGAAGAAGGTAAAGGTCACAGTAGTGCAGCATACTAAAAGTATTACGCATTATAGTCTTGACAAATCGTTCTTATGGCATAAATTGTAAAAAAGAGCAGAAAATGTCACAAAATTAATCAATTCTCATGAGACACACTGTACAATGAAGGGAAAAAAAATAATGTAACCCTCTCAGTGCTCTTTGTAGTTCTGATTTTTCTGTTTCAATCCAATAAGGTAAGCTGCAATTTTGTTTGACATAAGATACAGGCTACTTTTTTGGATATGAAGTCATCTGTAAAATATGTAGTTGGATATTGCCATGTATCAGCTTGAACGTGAAAGCTCATGTTAACATAGATTTAAGCACAAATTCAGTATTAAAATGTCTGTATACTTCAAGCTGAGCCCTTTGGGTTTAGACAAGAAATCTGACAGGTCTTTGGTTGTCATATCTTCATATGGATCAAGGATGTGAAATACCTCAGGTACAGAGACTTGATGGAAGATATTCATGTTTAAAATGTTTCCAGTCTTTCAAATGGGTATCAGGGAGGATAAGATTAGGCTATACAAAACACAGAGGTTATAACTGGGGTGGGAAGCCTAAAGAATAGAGGGAGATATGCGATGAAAGCATCTGGAAAGCAAATCTCACCATATTATAAAGTGAACACCCAAACTGTAATTATCAGGACTTTTGCTACTGTCAAAATATGTGTGAAATAGAGAATGACAACCTGTTACACCTGTAAATGATTCTGTGGACTGACAGGGACGTTTTGGTGTGTAAAGGTTTTAATCTTGTTTATGTTCATGTGAACTTTTGCATGAAATTACATTTTAGAACTAAAATAAGATGAGCAAGCACACAGTGTTAAACGAAAATTACTAGGATTGCAAAATCAAGCCGTAAGAAATTCAGAAACATTTGTGCAACCCTAATTCTGGTCCCTTGAGCATTTGGCAAAGTCTTTAAATTACATTATCACATGCTGGTTTTTTTCCCCAGCCTATCTGCTTGGTTGATGATAGAGAATCGATTGACCTGTGGAGAAAGCAAGCTTGTATGATGAAGAGACCTATCTGTAGGTCTGTCCCTATCTGTCTGCTGCAGAAGTGGAAGCTTTGTAGGGAATATTCAGGGGCCGTGCAAAGGCAAAGAATAAGGTCCCTCAAGTAAAGGCTGTGTGACAGTTCACTGCAGAAGCGAGCTGACTGGAGCTTCTCTGTTGAAGATTAATTTCTCACAATTTCTGACAAATATGCTCAGTATTTGTTTGGGGTTTTTTCTCCCTCAATGAGGTTTGTTTTCCATAGTTTAGTTTTTTGACATTTTAAAGTGGTGGTGTTTAAAAATTAAACTTGAAATTAAAAAATTTTGACTATTGTCTGAATTGTTTTGTTAAGGATGATCTTCAGTAGTCTCTGAAGTTTCATTAACACATTCATTAGCTGAACATGTTTAGAGAATGTCTTTATTTTCTCTTTCACTTTGAACATGTAGCGGGAGAAATACTCCATAAATACTTTCAAATTTTCTACTCAAAATCATTTTTTGCTGTTGTTTGGGGTGCTTTCCTGTTGCAAAATGGGAGAGAAGAGCGTATTTTTAAAATATGGTTGTAATATCAGAATGAGTGGCTGCAGGTCATGAAAGAAAGTCAACTGTTGTAATACATTTCTTGGCTATTGACTACATTTCAGCTTGGCAATGTCAAATGGATGCAGCATGGATTTCAGTCTGAGCTCCAGAGCGTCCTCCCAGGGCCTGGGGTGAAGACTCACACAACTTAGCCCATGATAAAGCTTCGTGCTTACGCTGAAATCCCATCCTCTGCCTGCAGTGGCCAATTACTCAAAGTTCTTTCCTTAAAGTCTCTCAAATGTTTCACGTTGATGGATTGTTATGACCTCTCTGAAATGGTAGCCAGGATGTCTTTGAGCAGCCATTGAAAACAGAACATGCACTAGAGCTGAAATTTTCCTACAGTTTCTAGTTGAGTCAGTTGGCAGAAACGGAAAAAAATCTGCAATAAGATTAATGTGTTTGGACCTGTCTCCAAACTGCTCTCACACTTCGGTCATTTTAATGTTCTTATTCAAGAATTTGGTTTCACTAATAAAGATGATTCATTTCAGCTACAGAGAAGCCTCCACTTTCTATTGTGTTTAAATTAATTAGTAAATTCTTTAGGCATTCTGAAAGCATGAAGTACATTACATATATTTATAGTACATTATATATATATTTATTTTTATTAATATCCTTATTGAAGAAAATGGGAAGGAAAGCATAGCCTTTTCAGTCTTCCAAGGCCTAATTTATTGGATGTTTCAGAATTGTTTTCACTGTTTGCAATATGGTATCTCATATTAACATTTCATACTACCAGATGTTTCATTATTCCTGTTTTAACACATCATACTTGACCCATAGCAGCTTTGAATGCAAATAACAAACAAGCCGATGCACAATGCTTGACTGTTAGACTGAAATAATATGGCAAGGCTAAGCTGGTTTTCATTTTTCCTTTTGAATATTATTAATTGCAATGTGTTGACTGTTAATTTAATTAAATGTTTTGTTTTAATATAAGACCATTCTTCAGTTCACTGACTCACCGTTTCATTTAATTAATTGCAAACCTCAAGATTTGATTACTCATAGTTCTCCTTTAGTTAATTTACTTGTTCACAGTTTTGACAGAAAAGCTTTCAAACTAATACGAAGGAGGGGCACAGCCTAACTAATTAGAGAACTGAAAAAAAATAGCTGTACCTAGAGAACAAGATTAGCGGATACTCAGGGTCACCTTAAAATGCTCAGAGTCCTTGTATTCACCATCAAAATCCAATTTTCAGTGACTGGATGTTAGTTAAACATGGAGGATTTTGGATGTGAGGCACCTTAGGAACCTCAGTGTGGGAATGTGATGGAGTTTTGGTTTCTTACATCTTCAAGAAGGTATTTGCTAATCAGTAAATGGTGATGTTGACTTGAGGCCAGAGACACTGTCCCCTTGTCGCCTCGTGCTCAGGGAGGTGGGGGTGGGTTCAGCACTGCCCTGCGATGGGGTCCTGTTCCTGAGGGGGATACACCACAAACCACCTTGGAGCTGTGATCTTTGGGCCATGCAGTAAAAAAGCTTTTTGTTGTTGTTGAATTAATTCCTGGGACTTGATAAGGGAATAATCTTCAGTTGTCTTCTTGTCTTTGTTGGGGATATTTGAGTAAACAATTAACTGCTAACTTTAGTAGGATGCAGACAAGGGATGGAGAAACCGCTCTGGTCTTCACACCCTCTCAGGTACTACAGGTCCTTTGGCTTTAGGAGCAGAGGACATGCTCAGTGGGTCCAGCCCTCACAGAAGCAAACAAGCCTCACAGTACATTCAGGTCCATTCCACCTCCAACACCTGGGTCTTCCCCAGGGCAATGTGGTGTGCCATGTTGAGTAAGCTGGGGATGGTCCTAATTTGGATCAAAAACCTGAATTTGAAAGCTGTTTGGTGCTTAGGTCTGTTAAATCTGTGGCTGGGAATAGAACTGCAGAACAGTGCAACCTGAGCATTGTGTGTGCTGGTTTGTGTGTCCTTGAGGGGTTCTTTCAGGGCTCGGTTGGTGTGTTGTACAGCAGAGCTATGCAGACTCGTCAGAGGGAGAGTTCACAGCCTCCTGCTAAAACCCAAGTTAGGGGACGAAGATTACTGATGGCAGTGGGTTGTTTTGCCATATGCACGGTGTACCTGAGCGCGCACCATCGCAGTCTGTTACACAATTGTAATCAGGATTCATGTGTAGAGAGCTGACCCAGAACGTGGCTCTGAGATTTCTGCGTTAGTGCTGATGTCTCTCTCTTAAAGATCCTCTTCAAGGACCTGCTGTCTTTCAGCCAAGGCGACCGGTGGGTTGTGGGCTACTGTGAGCAGGACTAGCTCTGCCGACCGTTTGAAAACAAATCATTGCAGCTGTGATGAGATTCATGCTTTTTTCTTGTTGTTGTTAGTGTTGTACAGGTTGTGTGTGCTTGATAATAAGCGGTACATAGTTTATTTCCGGAGTGTTTAGTGATTGATCGCAGCTGGCAGAAGATAACTGAAAGAAGGGAAATTTAAAGTGTAAATTGAGAGGGGGGAAAAAACCAGAAGCTTTGAAGTATGTAATCCAGCATGTCGGTTTTCCTAGTGATCCTTTTTTTTTTAAGGTGAAGGTAGAGGGATAACTGTATACATTACAGCAGTTTTCAAGTACATTTTTCAAAGTGAGGTACTCTAAGTGAGATTCTGCTGCTGATAATGATTCATCTGAGAGGATGGAAATGATTCTTCAGTTCTTTGTAGATCTTTAGATAAGTCAGTTGAAGAATAGCCCTCTTTGCCACAGCTAGCAGGAGCTGAGTCAATTATAGAAAGGAGTTTTATTAATAGTTAAATTAAATAGTAGCTTCAGTAACGTTAGCCGTGGAGTAGCCTTAATTGAAGATTATGCCAGTGGGTGATTTGCTGTACGTTTTCTTCCATCATTTCAATCAGTAGCACACCCTCACTGCTGAAACCATTTACTTTAACCTCCATTTTATGAGCTCTCAGAAATGCTGAAGAATTAGTACACTGTTTTTAAAGTGCCTCGTACAGTCAGGTTCTGGGGCTTTTACTGCTGTCACAATTCAAGTAAGAAATCATATGGACTGGGGAGTAAGTGGATGAGAGTATAAAGACTTTGCTGATACTGAGCTTAGAGACAGTATTGGCTGTATCTGCTTCAGGTTTCTGCCTGACTGCTCAGGCTCTCCAGGCTGCAGTGCTTTCTACATCAGGACTGTGCTTTACTCTTTAAACTTTTAATGCTGAAGGAGAGTGACTTTGGTGTGGCAGATGGCACAGCATAGATTTCTGATACATCACTGTTTTTTGGCTGTTGTCCTTATGGCAGCTGCGTCTGGTTAGGGAGCTCAGAAATGCCTGACAATAATTACCTTTCATTTCTGCAGGCGGCATTGTGGTGATTTTGGGACTGTGTTTGTTCTTTTCTGTTTGTTCCTCAGTACCCTTTCTGCCTTCATTATCTGTCAGATACAGGTGTTCAGTAGAAGTTTGTGGTGGTTTGTTTTGTTTTGTGGTTTTCTTTTAATAGAGTCCTCTGGATAATTTTTTGTCTTGTCTTTTCTCTGAACATTTTACTGAAATAATTTTCCTTTCCCTATTTATCTCCTTATGAATAATTTCCTTACTCTTTTGTACACTTAAACTAAGGAAAGTTTTCTGACACATGATATCAAGAAACTGTATAAATACTGACCCAGATGAAAATACTTCCTGGGATATTGGTTCATCTCTACATGTTTGGGTACACAGAAATTATAAAATCTTATGATAAAAAAATTCCCATGTTCAGACTCTGTATTTTTTCTAACCTTTAAAATGAATATAAATTCTTTGCAAATGGATTAGAAGTATCCAGTGAAGAGAGTAGACTGTGAGTGTGTACAAGTTCTCAAGATGCTTTAGTGATGGCTGTACCTCAAAGCTTGGAATTGGTTGGGATAAGGAGGGAAAGTGCAGGGAAGCAGGCAGATCACAGCGGTGCCTGGAAATCAGTAAGTTCCTCAGAAGACTTGTGCTGATGCTTGTTTTTTGAACTTTATGAAAATAATGTGAAACTCACTCAAAGAGTAATCCCACTTCTTTTCCCTAGAAAAAAGTGGAAAAGTTTATAGACTCTTTAATCTTCTCCAGAAAGTGTGTGAACAGTTTTATCATTGAAGATGTATCTTTGATGGATTAAGTGTGAATGATGTCAGCCAGACAGTTTGTAAAAACAGGAGTTTAAACATCAGAATTTTATATCTATTTGATAAAAAAACCTGTAGCATTTGCAAAAGAACTTTAAAGAGTGTTACCAAAAGAATTTATTTTCAAATAAAAAGTGAGTACTGTTACAGTGCAGTGATCTGTGTGAAATGAGGACTGCATTAAATGACCTAAAAGACGAGATTGTTGATGATATTTTCTGGACTTATTTTTGTATGTTTGTATTTAGTGTACATCACTAAGGAAATAAATAGTTTTCCACGTATCAATGACAGAACAGTGAAACAAGTGCCTGAGCAGTGCAGGTAATATTTGTTAGATCTGGCGTCGGTGCTTTGGGAATACAGGAGTGTGTAACTGCAGTTTGTTTCTGTGACTGTTGAGAGGCTCTTGGGCAAGATGGAAGGAGGAGGACAGATGGCCTGGAGCGAAGAGGCCTTGTGGAGCTCCCATCTCGTAACCTGTCATCTCCAACTTACTGGTATTAATCAGGGATCTCTTCGCTGAAGTTAACGGAATTGCTGTATCCATATGTGATAATACGTGTCCCTCCTCCATGCAGTCGGAGTCTATTGATTGCTTGATTACTTAAGTCACATTAAAATAATGAGAACTTTGTGTAGCCTATTATAGAAGCAGCAGAGCTAATCTAAATGTCAAATTCATAGCAGCTTTTAAAATAAAGTATTTTAATTTATGGATGTGTGGCAGTATAGGATGTGAAAATTATTAGTTCACTTTAATCAGTATCTAATCTCTCAGTAAGCAGTACTTTGCAGTAACAGCAGATTATTTAATTCTGTTTTGATGTATGATATCTTTGTAGGTTGATACAACATGCACCACCAACAAAAAATCATGAGTGTTTTGGTAAACGTAATTCAGTGATTTTGGGGAACTATTGCACAGTCAATTTTAAGACAGTTGATGTAAAACATTTAGCTTGCTTTATAGCAAATGACAAAAGCAAGTCCTACTGTACTGGGAGGAAGGCAGTAAACCCATTTAATCCATAACTGAATGAATTAACAATTACACCTCTAGAGGTCTTCTTGGTTACGTGGCCTTATCCCCTGTATTTTCCTGCAAGACAAAATAATATTAATATAATATAGTAGTACAGCATTGATTGTTCCATGTTAATTGGCTTTGAGCTGTTGAAGTCAAGGCTTATTGTATCTTACTAGTGTAGCTGGAAATAAGCAGAAAGTGATCAAAGTGACAGGAAATGATATTTAAAAGTATAATAAAAATGATACCATTAGTATTTCTTTATGCTATACATGTAAAAAAAAAAATGAAAGAATTTTTTAAAAAATCCTGTATTTCTTTATGCTATACATGTAAAAAAAAAGAAATATGAAAGAATTTTTTTAAAAATATCTAGAATTGTGTACTGCAATAACTCAACTTTAAAATAAAGGTAGTGTTCAGAATAACATTACATAACTGGACTAAAAACGTGTATTAAATTTGTGTGACTTATTCTCACTGAAAAGAATTGGTTTCTTCTTCATGTTTTTCAGTGCTGCATTGTATGGCGAGATATTGCATTGTATTTATTTATATTTTTCCAGGTCTGACAGCAGCTGCCATGGCAGAGGCTATGAAGTTACAGAAAATGAAACTTATGGCAATGAATAGCCTTCATGGAAGTGGAAGTCAAAATGGAACAGAATCAGAAAATGAAGAGCTTAATTCTAATGCAGGTAGGTGATGCTGTGTGTGTGAGCTGTGGGGGAGCTCTCAACACCTGGTTTTGTGCATGGGAGACAAAATCAAAAATCTATCTCAAATTCTTGTGCTTTTTTATTTTTCAAACTTTGCTCTGCTGGTGTCAAATAAAAATTACTGTACCTATTCTTCCAGTGTTCCTCCAGTTTTCCTCCTAACAACCACCTTCATTAATTTTTTGGAAAAATATTGGTGAAGGATTGTTTTTGTTATGTTAGAATACAGACATTTTAAACTATTCCCTAAATATATTTGCAGTAACAAATGACATCTCTATTGGCAATAATGCAGCAGGTCTAGAGTTTCCCTGTAAATGATGGAAAGTTTCCAAAACATCAGGTTGCTGGAAATCATTATGAGTTCCACAGTGCACTGGAGAAGGGTAAAGTAGGGAATACTAAATCACCAAATTTCTGGCTTTTCTGCATTTTATTCTTTCCTTGAATTAATGTTTGCGAACTGCAGCTATGAAGGAGAGTCTTGATGAACATTTCTTGTGGGCTACCTGGCTGGAATAACCTTGGGTAGAAGGCACTGACACTGACCACGTGTTCAGTCTGTGCTACTATAACCATTAGTGTAAACTTGAACTAAGCTCCCTGAGTCCCAGCTCCACGAGAACAGGGTTCACAGTTTAAATCAGAAATGGGTCCTTTGGAAAGGATATCTGCATTGTTTATTCTAATGGGTTTTTAGATGCATAGAAGAGATTTTTGCTTGGATAGTGTAGAGAACCTAGAATATGATAGATCCGTTTTGTGTCAGAAAACTGTAGATACCTATTGCAATTAAGGCAGGTTCACTTGGACTCACTTTTTTGACACAAACAATCCTACAGTACATTTTTACTGTTTTGGAACCTTATTCTTTTTTTTCATCATCAGTTGAAGAACAGAGACGTTGTCTGATCCCTCATTGCATTCAGATCTCCCATCGGCATTCATACGCCTCTGAACTCACACATGCGTCTCGAAAAGACGAAGCCGCTCTAGCAGTTTGCTTGCTTGGATGGTGTATAGTGTATATGCATTGTACCATCAAAATGGTAATTTATTAGACCAATAAAGCAGCAGCTGGGAGGTCTTAGACTCATTTTCTAAAGGAATAACTTTGAATTCATGACAAATTATGCACAAAACAGTCTTTCCAAAAGTGGTATTGCCTTTTGCTAATTTTGTGTACTCATCTGTATTGAAGAAATCTGGCTTCTAATTCATGCATTAAACCCTTCTCCAGCTTTTTATTATGTAGGATATGTATTTCTTATCCACCTCGCAGACCCTAATCAATTAGTGCGTATTGAATTCAGGGAAAAAAAGCACTGAAAAAGCATATTTAGTTTGTGTAACTCTTATAGTCTGTGTATAGTTCAAAATGAATTCTAAAGTTTCACTGAATGCCAAGAAATATATCTGAAGATAGAAATCCTGCAGAAAAGCAAGGAAGCTTCATACCTAAATGATGTAGGGTTAGTATTAGGATTTTTAAAAGCTGCTGTACGAAAACTTGTTAATTTGGATGTTCATGGTTTGGTGTGTTACCTGATATGGCAAAAACTGTATACTTCATATGGGGAGAATCTACAGTACATCAATATTATTATTATTTTAGGTACCTCATTGACAAGTTTTATGGGGGACTGTCATACCAGCCTTTTGACAATACGTCAAGAATATGCATATTAAATGAAAGTTCTCTGTGATTTAGCAATTCAATGAGTTCTACAACTGACTCAATACCAGTTTGAATATTCGGAAAAATTCCCACTGACTTGAGCTGAAGTTACACTGGGGCCCAAGGATAAGGATATGATGTCAGTTAAGCAAAGATCTTTTCTCAGTTCTTTCCCCTTTTCATTGCCTGATCTGCTGGATGGAGTGCCAGTGTTGTTTGCAGACAGAGAATTAAGTCCTTAACAAAAAGAACCACTGGTAATCACATTAAAAATCACAATTTCCCCTCTTTTTAATATCTGCAATGCCAGCATTAGGATCATTTTTGTAATGCTTGGCTTCTCTCTTTATTGAAGGATTATTTTTTAAAGATTTACATTAAGCAGGTACAGCAGGATGTGTCAAAAAGGAAAACCAAAATGAAAGGAATGTAAAGCTTAATTATTCTTATCACTATACAAAATAACTGAGAAATTATCAAGTATTCCCTACTGAAAACTCACTGGAGACCGAGTTAGGGAATGGAGAGTGGGCATTTTGTTTAGAAGTTGATAGATATTTTGTTACTTGGGTTCACTGTGGAGAGAACACCATGATAATTTTGTGTGCATGAAACCTTTACCAAATGTTTGTTTTGCTCTAGACTCTTACAGTTTAAATGACTATTAAAAACAAAATGGGGATGCCAAATGAGAAAGAAAATTGAATTTTGATATTTTATTTTATTTTTTTTTACTGAGAAGATCTAAAAAGAAACAGAGCAAAGGAGTCAGAAGCCTCATAAGTGGGAAAAACATTTTATTTTAGGAGAGAGACCTACAGTTTCTTTGTTTTGAGGTTGTGTTTAATAGCTTCTGTAATGGCTGCAACATGACTCTGCATCTAGATTTCGGCATGAATAACAACCTGTTCGTGTTTCATTCAGCTCCAAATGAGAAATTCTGTCTTTTATTGTTTTAGGAAATTAGTCTGTGTACTATTGCTCCTGGAACTTTATAATTAATCACTAAAGGTTATGGCTGTGGAGAGTTTGTGGGAAATAGATATCTGAATGATTATAATTGTAGCTGTCAAATCAGAAATATAGTTATACAGAGCAGAGGACCTTTTACTTCCTTTGATTTTTTTTTTTCTTTTTACTGTAACAAAGACTTGAGGGGTTGCAGTTTTACTGAAGAAAACAACTGTAGATGGTTGGCTTCTTACCTCAGTCTTGCACACTGACTTGCTTTGGCAAGCATGAGATACATCACCACTAAATATTTCACCTCAGGATGTGTGCCTTCCTCCTCATTCTGTAGTCTGATAGATGAAGGGAATAGTTGAGGGTTTTTTGCTGCTGTTTTGAATTAAAAATGTAATTGATCAGTATTAAGTCCTGAATCTTCATTGCCAGATTTTTTGGAAGTGTGTCATTATATACAGGCTATTAGTATAATAAAAAAGTGGTGAGGATGTCATATTCATTTCAATCCCCATCTGTATCTGTTAAAGTCAGTATGAAGTAATTTTGGATTTGCTTCTTTAGTAACGCCTGGAGTGTCACTTCTGTAGTTTCTTGCTCTGTGTGTGTGCACCTATGATGATGGAAAATTTTCAAGAACTTCTGTATGTGAAGCTAGAATTCATGCTATCAATTTAAAATCTGAACTCTAACTCTCATAACACTGACTATAATTCCTCAGATATTATATTGTCCTGTAGGAAATTACAGGTGTGGAACTGAATCTTATAAGTGTGTCTAAGGAAGCAGGGAGTAAACGTGCCACTTCTTTTCCTGCTCTAGTCCAGCTGGTCCTACCTACCTCCTTTTTGTGATACTAGAAAGGTCCCAGTCATGGTGGCATTTAGTACTGGAATATTCTAAATAACTTATTAAAAAATATGCTGCAAGAGACAATACTGAAACTGTGGAAAAAAAGGAAGTACTAAAAAAAAAAGATATGTATTTTTTAATTGCAGCAATGCATTAGTTCACACTGCTGTGAAGAGTGTTGTTATACATTTGAACGTTAATGTCCTCCTTCCACTCTCTGCAGAAGAGAAAGAGAATTTTTTGCACCTTCCTACTCATCATATGAAGTGTTGAAACAAACTTCTCAGGCAGTTGAGAATCTCGTATTTAATCTGGCACTACAGGTTCTCTGGCCCCACAGTCCAGCCGATCTGTGCTAGCTGTTCCTTGTGGCTTAGTGTCTGTCTCCATCTTCCTGTAGGATCTGGGAGAACCACATAGTTGGGGGCGCAGGTGTCTGGAGGTGGGAGAAATGACATCCCTCTGAAATCTCAAATTCCCAGTGGCCATAAGGTTTTCATAATCCTGTTCCTTCTTTTTGGCTGCTCCATGTGAGTCCTTGGAGAGGAGACTGTCTGTTGATGGCAATCAGCACACTCATCTGAGGGTTGCCTTGGGTCCAGAGGGTTGCCATAGCTAAGGCAAGTCATGCTGGAAAGCGTGACTGATAATACCTGCTAGGAGTGATGTGGCCTTTCCTGTTCCACTTTGGAAAACCAGTAAGATCAGAGTTTGAAGCTGGCAGCTGAAGCCAGTTGTGCTGGATGTGTGTGCAGATCTCTCAAAGCCCAGCCACAAATCGATGTTGTTGTTCTATAGAAATAAGATAAACAGAACAAAACCTCTCTGGTTGCACAAAAGTGTTTATAAAGATCATCTGTTTCATCATCATGCAATACTAATATTAGGTGAAGTGTATTCTAGAAATTAGCATATAATTGCCTAGGGAAATTTGAAACTTATTTGAAATTAGAGCCTTTTTTAAAATCGCATGGCAGCAGGTAACTTGTGCAAGTATGTGACTGAATTGGAACGTGAAGGTTAGATTGCAAAATAGGGTATTTTTATCCGTTAAGGATGCTGTGTTACACAGCTGCGTAAGCAAAGAAGGATCAGTGCATCCCAATCCGTGACAGTACCTGTTTGTACAGAACCTCGGTGCAAAGAATAAAGCAGTTATTTCCTTCTGTTGGCTTTTGGAGTTAGCATGCATGATTTAATAAATGTGTTTTGCTTTCCCAGGAGAGATATCAAACAGTACTAAGTGTTTCAGTGGTATTTCCTTAGGAAGTCAAAATGTTATTCTGTATGTAGAGTCTTGTTGCTTCATTTCCAGACAAGGAGCTAAGTTAGGCAGGAAAGAAAGGAAAAACACCCTAGCTTGTGGCGTATGAGGATCAGAGAAAAAGCTCTACATAGGAGAGGGGGGGGAGAAAAAGTGTTATCTTTTTATCCTTTTTTCCCTTCAGTACCTGCCATGCAGTTTTCTCATAAATGCAAACATCCTTCACAATCTGTTTAAAAAACCACAAATACATCACTCAGAGGAATATTTAAGGAACCATCAGGAGGGAAAAAACTCATTGGTTTAATGGAATGCTGTCAAGGAAAATCAGCATCACAAACGACACAGGGGCAGAATTGATACTTTTGCACTGACATGTTAAAAGAAAATCCCATGCATTATTTAGAAAACCCAGAAATCTGTCAGCTGTATGATTGCCGAGTTAGCAGAAGCAGGAGGATGCTGCTCAAGTTGAAAAGAAACGCGTAGGCACAGATCCATATTGTAACCTTTCATGTTCTCCACCCACCATGAATACCCAGCTATTACACGGTCAGCATTTTTTAGTTTTTCTCTTTTAAAATTTTCAAGTGCTTGAAAAGTCAAAAGAGGTAGGTCTTTTATTCTAAAAAGCAGGATGCAAAGGCTGTTATTTTATTGTAAGAGTAAAAGTGACAAGACCAAGAACAGATTTTTTTTAATCCTTGAGTGCCATGCAGACTTCATGAAGTCATTTTTCCTGTTGTTAAAGCAAGTGTTTTTGTGTTACATGAGCAGAGAGTTATTGTTTCAAAGATGATAATTTTATTTAAAGAACACAAAGCATTCATGCTATTTTAAAAATAAAACCAGTCAAAACTACTATTAATATTTTTAGAATCAGTTGAAAAGCTAGTGAAGCATACATTTAATTTTCTTTAATTGTCCTTTTGCCAGGAGGAAAATATACAGTTTTGAAATAAGAGAGAATTTAATTATGGTTTGTTTCCTGTGCCATCTGATCCAAAAACTAGAGTTGTTTGACTCCAGCCCTAGCAGATACATGAAAACATTTCGTCCTAAAAATTGAGACATCTGTGGTGTTTCTTTAGACATGTACCTGCGTTGGTCTTGGTGAGCGTGAAGATACTTGTTTTTCATGCTGGAAGTTGAGTAGCACGTGGTGGCTGAGTGGGTCTCCCTCTTCACTGGGTGGTGAGGTCAAGTGAGCTGCTAGTCCATGGCATCGACACGGATGGATTGTGCAGCATCAGGGGTAGGTGGGATAGATAGGAAAGAGGATGACATTTCTGGTGTGCTTGTTTTCCTCCAACATGCTGATGGTGATGTACTGTGAGTATGGCTCATGGTATGGCATGTACTGCACAACCGATGGGACCAGGCTGCCAGGCAGGCCGTGAATGGTTAGTGTCATGCAGAGACACTGGTTAAAAGATCTCCTGGAGATCAGAAATGAGTTCAGAGCACTTCAAAGCTCCTCTTCAGCCTGTCAGGCTGGGGTGTGTTGGACACTGCAATAGGGCTGTAATATCCCAGTGTGCATCTGAACAAAAAAACCTCCTGAAGCCCCTGGACAAGACATTGGTCCTTCAGGGCTGACTCACAGCACACGGGAGAGATCCCATTTGAGACTGATTCTTAAGCAGTTACTTATTGAATGCGTGTGAGTAACTGTCTTTTAAGAAGCATTCATATTCATTTAAATATTAACATAAATACTTCATAGTAAATGTATATGATTCACACATAAATGTTGGTTCATCAGCTAATAGTGATGTATTTGGATTGACTGACACCCAACTCTAGATGATGTAGTTCTGGCTGTAGTTTATAAACTAATAAAGGAAATCTAACTTTGGGTAACTTCTGAAAGTGAAATTCTCTGTAACTCTGGGGCATCTTTTTCTTTGAGAGGAATTTCTCATGATGAAATTTTCTCATTAATTTCACATGATTAAATTAATTGATGTTTATGTATGATTATAAGCTAATGTAAACTATTTTAAAGATCAAACAAATTTAGGTATTAGCTCATACAGACTTCTTTTTAGAAAAGTTCTTATTGAATGTCTAACCTCTGGTTTGTGTGAATGCTTTTTATGTGAGTAATTCTCAAGGGTATATTTCAAATGGATTCATGACAAATGCTAAATGTTTATGAATGGAGAATATATATGTATGTATACTTCTAAGTTTATATTTCAACAGTTAAACATATCACACAATCTGCTTCCTCAGTGTACTTGGACTGTTATCTTATTTAAAGTCAAAGAACTGCTGTTCCTTTTTTCCAGAGCATAAAATAGATTTTTTTTTTTTTTTTCATAAAGACAGAATTCCTTACAGTGATTTCTAACTTTTGCTGGAGCAAATTTAATATAGAAAATCAAGATTCATATCTATTAAAAAAACCTTTCCTAATGCCAAATAAAATACCTCCGGGTGCACACAGCGTAATCATAAACAACCTCTCCAGATTCTTGCCATATCTACTATTGGAACTAAGTGCACCAAAAGATAAACTAATGACAAAATGCAAATGGTATGGATAAACTGCGTAGAATTGAGAGCTTTCACATGTCTGTCACCTTTCAGATCTTTTACAAATTTATAGGCTCAGAGTGCAGAGGTCTAAATCTTCAAAGCTTGAAAAACAGAGGTGCAGCATGAACTAATCTTCATTTTTTCCCCTATCTTCTTACAGCAGCACTAATGGAAATGTATTTTGTTTAATGACTCTGAAATCCTGTTTGTAATTAGATGTGGGAATTGGTCTTACTTTGTAACAGATGATACTGGAATAATAATATGAGAGATGCTACGCTGAGACCACTATCCTCCTAAATCTATATCATTTTTCATTTTATTGACAGGAAATGTGTTCCTGGAACAAAGAGATTGATTTTAAAGAGTGGAAAAATAATGTCTAGTAAAAACTCAAATGAAAACATTTTAGATTTTTAAGCTAAATTTTTAACTTTTAAGTGTATCATGAGAGTACATTAACCTTTAAACTCTTATTTTTAATTTTAGTAAACAGTCTTATAATTGTTGCTTTGTCATTGATATAATCTTTGAATTAGTGCACCAAAAGGTAGGGAACTTTAATTAATGACAGGGTGCATACAATTAAAATGCATATCATATTTCAGAAGGATTATTCAAAATAATTAATTTTGTCTGTTAAAACACTTTTACAGTCGTAAATGAAGTAATTAGGAGTGGGCACAGAACATGTGAGTGCAGGCTGAGCTCACACAGTCCCCTCAGAGTATTAGTCGTCTTCACTAGGTCTTGATGTAATAAATCATTTTGGCCACTGCAGAGCCGAGGCTACATTTTTTCCTTGGCGATAATTTTCACATTTGTTAGTAGCATGAGATATTCCTGGTCAATACCGACCTGCCAAAGGAAAGCAGGTTGCTCAAAAGTGTCCCTCGTTAAGACACGGCCTCGTGTTTCTCTGCAAGGCACAGGAGCTGCCATAGGGAGCGATACTTACCAGAAATGTGCCAAATTTAGGACTTCCAGCATAAATTTTTATTAAGACAAATACAGATTAGATCCATTGTACTTTAAAAGCAAAAATCATTCTGGTTTAGGCATCTTAGTAGGCTTCTTCAACTGCTGAAGGGCATGGTGTGAAGAGTACTCTCCCACCCTTCAGGAAATCAAGTGACTCTCGGCAGGCAGGCATAGGGTGGGAAGGCATCTCCTGGCATCCCTGCCTTTCTGCCCTTGGTGCTTAGTGGGAATTTGAAGGGAAAAGAAGCGTGTGGTCTGGTCCAGATCTACCTCTCTGAAATGCATTTTGTGTTGTATGCTAAGCCATTGTTGGATAAAAGCAAAAGTGGTCTTGGGAGCAGGAGCCATCAGCTGGTGATCAGATGAACTCTGGCAATTACAGATGCCAAAAATGCAAAGTGTGCCTGTTTCCACTCAGTGATTTGCAGATTTTCCACAGTGCTACCGAAGAACAAGAACAGTAAAGTACCATATGTCAAATACTTTTTTTTTTTTTTAAATTTGAGGTCCTTGTATGTATCTGTTTCAACAAAATCTTGTCTGCTATCATTTTGCACAAAGTAACGTACTTGTTTAAACACGGTGGTGTATTAGTGTGCTGAACTGAAGTGTTTTAATTCCCCATTTCAATATGTAAGGAATCCAGTAAGTAAAGCATGCCAGTATGTTAGGAAAAGCAAGTATCAGTGATAATTGCCTTTGTTAATATTAGTGAGCCAACCCCAATCTCACATTAATGATATTTTAACAATAGAAAGTACTTTAATATTTTAATTACATTGTAAAGTCTGGAACATTCATGTTCTTGTTAAGGCGTATGTAAGTTAGGATGAAAACTGGCATATTACCTTTGATGTGGGCCACATGCTGAGAGTCCCCCAAAGGATGTCACTGGTAGTGATACAGCTGCCAACAGCAGGAGTCTCATGAATTGCAATTTTAATCAGATTTTTAAAAAAAGTCCCCTAACGTAGAGTTAATTTATGTCTGAGGTAAGAAGTGTTTGTGGTGTGATCCTTTGGAATTTTTTTACTCAAAAGAGTAGCATTAATCCAAAAAACCATTTTAATAACGTGGGGTTTTAGTTAAGGATTCAGCACTAGATTTTTGCAGAGTGCCCTGAACTGACATGTTTGCAGCTGAGATTCGATAGCAGTTTTACTTGCAACAGTTGGTGCTGTTTAAATGTCTAGCTGATTTGTGAATTTGATGAGACAGAAGTCACAGTGGTCTCAAGTAGTTCTGCCTTTACTTGCACCCACAAAGTAGGAGGCTTCCCATAGTTCTGGAGCAGGGACTCTATGGGTAAGCAGGACATACGCAGATCAGAACCTTAGTACTTTTTATAGAATACCTTGGCTGTCTTGCATAGTTATATTCAAGTTTTGTTTTCCTTTAATGAAGTTTTGATCCATAAGAAAATCAGGATTATGCGTTTATTTCTGTGATTTTAAAAGTAAGCATCTGACAGTTTTGCATAATAGGTTATGCTTTCTTCTCCATATTCTGTTTAAAAAAAGCTGGAATCCAAAGCTGTGAGTGACATTTTGGTAGAATTTTAGCAAGTACAGTCATTACCAAATTAAAAATAGATACAGGTGGGTAGTTATGTTTTTAGCTCATTTTTTTTTAAAAAAAAAAGACTACCCCAACTGTATACAAGAGCAGTAATTTATCAGATTATTCAAGTTACAATTACAAAAAAACAGCAATGTTGTCTCAGACCAAGAGTAAATGTACCTTTATCACTAGAGTGTTAAAAATCTTTAATTTCCATGACTGCAAATTCTTTTTATCAAAGGAAGTTCTAATTCTTAATTTCTTTGAAGCTTAATTTAAATTAACAAGATCACTGAAGAATATTAAAACCTGGTCCATTTAGTCATGGAGAAGAAAATCTTGTTGGCACCATATAATTGAAGCTACTAATTTGTCCATAATTTAAGGGGAAAATGCATGGATTTCTAGTACGTTCCAAATGCCATCTTAATTTATTTATCTTGGAAATGTAACCAGTATTATTTTATCTGGTAAATACTAATATGCATTTTAGGATGGCCAGTTTGTGTATTCGTTTTTGCATATAGATATTTCATCGTGGGAGGCACGGTAAGCACACACCTGATGGTTTTAGAAGAGCAGTATCTTCTCAGACAGGGATGTGTTCTTGAAGAGAGGAGTGGGGCTTTACCTGGACTGTTCTTGTAGCTGAAGAAGAGACCATAATGTAGGATAACAATCCTGTGCTGTGGATGGACGCTGTAGGCTGTACCCTGCAGCGTGGTACGTTACTTTGCAGTGTACAGATGTAGGGCAGGTGGTAGGTGTAGTTCAGGGTGAGTTTGGGACAGGTGGTTTTGCCCCACAGTTGGGTACTGCCTCTGGATCGGGGCTCTGTACTGCAGTTTGTGGTGCTTAGGGTCATAGAAAAGGGCACTTTCACACTTGTTTCCTTATCCACACTCTCAGTGAAGCAAGAACTCTGCCAGCATCATGTCTGACTGATAGTTGTACAGCTTAATTTTAGAAATTTTATAGGCTTACTAATCATGGCCATTTTTCCTAATGTTTAACCCAAATCTTCCTTGTTTACAGTCTTTCCTTGCTGCTTCTTGTTCTGTACACTGTGGGTATGGGGAACAATTTATTCTCTTTTGTTGCTGAACATGTCTTTCATCCAGTGAAGACTACTAGTGAATCTTCTGTTTTCCCTTCCCTACATTAAACTTTTGAACATGCACTACTAGTGAATCTTCTGTTTTCCCTTCCCTTCCCTTCCCTACATTAAACTTGTGAACATGACTCGTACTGATGATTTTCTAGGTCCCTGGTCAGTTCTCTCTCCTCTCCTCTGGCCTCTCTCCAGTGACTCACATCCTGCCGGTTCCCAGCCCAACGCAACGCTTGGGTCAAGACCGTGCAGTGCTCAGTGCATCCATGTAGAACAGGATAGGGAGAAAGAATTTCTCCCAGTTGTACCTGTAGCTAATAAACTCCTGACATTTCCTGGAAGCAGGATGCTGCTGACCTGTGTTCACCTGCAGTCTACTACAGCTGATAGATCTTTTTTTCTTTCTTTTTTTTTTTTCCCCAAAAATATTTGTTTTTGCAGGCAGTCAAACCCCCAAATTTGTGAGGATGCCTATTCCAGCCTTTCATCTGTCCCGAGCAAATTTTCACATTATATCTCTTCTAGTTGTTCACAAAGGTTTAGGTACGTTCTAATAAAGAACCCAGAGTTTGGGATAGATTGGTGGATTCTCTGCGTGTGTTTCTGAGCCAGACTCTAACATGCTGACAGCTGCCCTTGAATGTGAAGCGTTTTGTTCGGTTGAGTTTGGCCATTTTATAGTTCGTTCTATCTTTACAGGTTAACTGGAGGTACATTCTGAAGGTAAATTAAAATTGATAGTTGAAACTGAAAATCAACTTTTCCTGTTTAGATCATGTGCATTTTTTAAGCTGTACAGAGCCATCTATAATTAATGGTCTTTGTTGTATATCTTCTGTATTTACAGTATATTTGACAATAAAACCTTTTTTGACATTTAATCAGTAGCAGACTTGTTCTGCTCTCATTAGATATTCATGAACTTTATCACCAAGACAAGACATAAATGTTGAGCTTGCCTTTAAGATCAGACATGCATTGATATTTAAAACCTAGAAAATTGGGGGGTTTGCTTCTGTTCTATATTTGTACAATATAAAAATGAGACTAGATCCTTCTTTTTAAGAAGATGCTCAGGCTACTCTAAGGATGGAGACAAGTGAAACTTTGGGACTAGTGAAACTTGGAGTGTATCTATATGAGAGCTGTATATTCAGTTACTAAGATCATGGGACACAGGAGGCTGCAATTTCCCCTTTTCCTGTAAGACATAAAATATTAGTTAAATTGTGATTTATTTTCTTATATTTCAGATGGAAATTGGAAAGGTAGTAGGAAGAAGGGTCTTGGAGGTTCCTCTGGATCTGTTTTCCAATTGACTGTCTCTAAGAATATGACATAAGGGAGATTTTGGCTTTTCATCCTTGAGAAATATTCCCCCTATTGCAGCACCTCTTGTATTTTTCTTGATTTTGACAAAGTAGGTATTTTTTATAAGTTGAATCCAGCTTTATTCCCCTTCTCTGTAAAATCCTAAATCTGTGGGGAAAAGTCCTTTAGAAAACAGTAGAATAGCTAACATGAGTAAGATTTTTAGTTTCATTTTTTGTAAATGCCAAATGTATCTGGGTAAATACTGTATCATAAATAACATTTCTGTGTTAGTGAGAGATTGAACTTTAACAGAAAAATACTTTCTAAACGGAAGGGCATTTGCATGAAACTTCTAAGTATCATATTTAGGAGGATAATCTCTAATGAGCTTCTCTGAATTTAAACCCTGTGATTCTGTCTGTAGAGGAAATATTTGCATTGTCCCATTGCTAGAGACTGATACCTCATTTTCTATCCAACTAACAGCTCTTCTTTCTTTGAAACTGTCTTGAATAATTACAGCCCAAACCCTGCCCCTGTACTGCATAAATGGAAAATCCAAGTCATCAGGTAGCAGTGAATCTTCAGTTTGGATTAAAAAAAAAAAAAAAGTATTTTATTTATTAGATGCAGTTATGGCACTGAAATAAATGGTTGGTGCAGTTACACAACATCTCACCTTCAAAATTTAATCATCTGCAAATGCCATTTATTTTTCATAAGCTCCTTCCCTTTTAATATGATTCATTAAATATCCTTTTTTTTTTTCCTGCTGTTTGTTCATTTATTTTGGTTGTAGACTCCAGACACTTATTTCCCCTCTGTCTTACGTACGGTGTGGTTGATGTAAAAATATTTTTAAATAATGTTCATGTTATTAAAATAATTTCAAATTTAAAAGTTGGAAATTGCAGATCTGTTCCGCTGTAACCTACTTCTTACAGATTTGTCCCGGAATTTTCATTGAGGCTGATTTCTTTACTTCTCAAGAAAATTTGTATTTTCGGTATCCTCCCATTTACAACACATGTACTTTAATAATTTCCCCTGCAGACAGGAGCTCCTCCAACACGCAGCAGCAGTTTTTGCAGTTGGTCGGAAGCTGTGCGTTCCCTCTGCCCCGCAGGGCAGGGACTGATGGAAGAGGCTCCCTCAGCAGAAGGCGTGCGCGCCTCTCCCTCCGTGGTTGGTTGTAGCTGTGGAACGGCTCTGAGCCACGGCGCTTTGGGAGTGAGGCGATTTCCCTTCCTCCTGCTGCTGAGCACGTCTTTTGCACAGTCATCAGGAGCTGAGGCTCTGGACTTTTACGTGGCCTTTTCTGACTCAGTGTGTGAATCGGTGAAGAGGGAACTCACGAGGATCGAGAGCAATGATTTTTTTTAGGGGTTACTGATAGCCAGTTGACTCTTTTTGCAGATGCTGGTATTTCCTCTCCTCTGTAGGTTTGCAGTTGAATGTAGTCTGAATTCAGGGACTGAATTTGAAGTATTTGTGTGTCAGCATATGAGGTATGTGGCAATAGCATGATCTGGATAGACGATTGCCTCACAGCTCCTCCATTTTTGGTTATCTTTATTGTATACATGCCATAACTTCTAATTCAATTAAGACTAGCAATATTCCACATTAGCTTGTCTGTTAAAATCCATGCAGTATACTATAAAAAAGTCATTAGTTTGGTAATACCAATTTAACAAGTTTTAGCTCATTAACCTTGACACCAGCAGTGCTGGAGAGAGGAGCCTTTTGATATTGTTGTTCTCGGCTCATACCAGGGAGCTCTGAAAATCTGTTGAAATCTGTGGCTATTATCCTCAATCATCAGTCACAGGGCAGTGTTAGCTCTTTCACACAAATACCCCATAGTAAGCCACAAATGACATCTTTTCGAGTCAGCTTTATAGATTGAAGTAGCATTTATTCAGAAAGACATTTTTTTCCACTAGGAACTTCCTATGGTTTTTAGATGGTCCTTTAACAGCATTGCCAGCTATTTCCTGTGTTTCATGTTTCAGATAGATACTATTCCAACACCACTTCTAAAAAGCTTAACATGAAGTGCGGCAGATAAATATTTGTGATAACATTTTAGTAAGCTGAGTAAGATACTAATTGCAGAAATACTTCTTCAGTTACTTATTTTTGCTTTTCCAGGTTCACTTTTGAGAAATTGCAATTAATAATGTTAGTTTAGCTTTAGAAATCTTACAATACTGCTGTAGGTACCATTATAGAATAGGAAAATGAGAAATCATGTAAAAGTAGGGTACAAATAAATAAAGAAATAACTCTAGCAGTCAGAGAGCTGTTATTTATTGTACACTTTTGTGCTCAAATTGGATGTGTCCGAGTTTCAGAATGGAGAAGAAGTAGAGCAGAACTCATGTTCAGCCTCCTAACACAGCTGTAATCATAGAGGCATTTGAAAAACAGCCCAAAAATACAGTGTATTTTCTTAAGAATGGCTTCACTTAATCCCTTGCAGTCATTGTGAGTCTGTCACATTTTATGATTTGGGGAGAGGAGTTTGGTGTAAAGAGAATTAGCACCCTCCTCTGAGGAAGGACTATAGGAAAGGGAGGAAGAAGAAGAGGGACCTACACAGATGCCTTAATGTGCAAGTGGGAAAACAAAGCAAGACAAACATGGAAAACGAAATATTTCATTTTCAGGTCTGTCTGTCCTGTTCATGCCGGTGTAAAATGTTTCATGAGTTTATTTCTCTTTTTATCACTGGCTTTTCCCTTGTCTTTAGCTTGCTCACTCAGAAACTACCTTTTACTGCCTTTTAGATTATGGAAGTATTGTTGAAATTGCCATCCGTTCCATGCCCAGTAACCTGTCGAAGTTAAGGAACAGTTTAGCTCATTTTTCTCTTTCTGCCTGTGCTTAGGTGGGGCACTGTCCAGATTTAGGTCTCCCTGTTGTGTTGTGGTTTCTACCCATTCTGAAAATCCCCCCTGCCCTTTTTCCTCCTGCCCTCGCCAGCAGCGGCTCTTCGTACGACAGCTCTTGCCGTCGCTGTGGGTGAAGGACGAGGGGCACGCGGGGCTGGAAAGAGCTGTGGCAAGTCTTGCAGCGGTTTCCTCAAATGCAAAAATAAGAGGGAAGCGCTGGATTGGGCGTTGTTGACTACAGCCATGCTGACACACGACAGGAGCACCCACAGAGACGTGTGTTTTGGCTTTGTTTGAGGGCACTCAACCCAGTGTGATCCCAGGAGATGGAGGCTGCCAACACCAGTGTGGGTAAGTGCGTACAGCTGTGGTGCAGGTGTGTGGAAGCAGCGCAGAGCTGGAGGGAGCCGCTGCCGGCTCTCCAGCCAGGACGTGGGCATTTGTTCCCAGTGGAAAGTCAAAACTCTGCTCAATGTGACTTATTTGATGTGTGCTCTGCTCAATGTGACTTATTTAATGTGTGCTCTGCTCAATGTGACTTACTGAACGTGTGCACTGTTCATGGTCAATCACGAGATTAAAAATTAACTTGGAATACGCTGATAAAGTGTCAAGCCAGAAGATGGGCAGCAAATAATTTTGCTCATTTATGATGTTAATGAGAAGAGGGTTTCAGGAAAAGACCAGAGGTGTAATAATTGCAATTTGAAAATTGCAGACTAATTAAAAAAGCACTATCTTGAACTATATCTTAAAAAACTTCTGTTATATAAAGGAAGAATTGCCTCAGCCAAATTTTCAGCTTTAGTTAGACAAAACAGAGTAGATTTAAACTTACAGATAAACTATTCTATTTTTTTTTTCCCCTGGCATGTTTACATCATAAAAAATGAGCTACTTTTTGTCTTTTGTACAAATGTAATCCAGTATGAAAAAAATGCATTAGATAAAGCTAAACTGAAATTTTGGTTGACCTCTAGGTAGTGGGGAAGAGTGCAGTGTTGAGATTGAGGAAGGTTTTGCATATGCAAAAAATCAGGAGACATTGTACTTCACAGAAGTGTTTCCAGCTTTCAGACCCTACCCAAGAACTGCACTCTACAATACAAAACAACTCTGTTGAAAATTCATATTACAAAATAAATGTATTAAATTGTTGTTGTTTTAAGATATGTAACATTTTTCTTCCAGAATTTACCAGAATCTCTTCTGTGCATAGGAGCTAGGCTTTGTCTTTATCTAAGGAATGGTTTTGAAGTAATCAGTAAAATAATTTTTTAAAATAGCTGAGGACAATATGGATGCAGGAAAAAGTGCAGTTTTATGAAGTTTTTCATCTAAGACCTAATTCAGATAGAGTTACTTGTATGCAAAGGCAGAAAATTCACGTGTGGTGGGTAGTTAGGCAAACATGTCTGTAAGCCAAAGCTGCCTCTGGAAATATTGGTGTTTTCCTAGAAGAGATCTTACATTATTTGACATTTATGAAAAACTTTGTTAGAATCTTATGTGAAACATACAGTGGCATTTCTCGTGGCAAATGTAGTTTTTGTACATTTACGTTGAACTATATCTTGTGCACATTTTCATATGTGTATGTATTGAAGTATCTCAGTATCTTTGAAAGAAGAACTAAAAATCAGACAGCAGATTTGTGCCTTCTGATTTGGAGGTATGTAGTCTGACCTTATGCACTTTGGATTTAAATACCTTCAAAGCTTGATTACTTGACCTCACCTGAGTAATATAGCTTAGAAATAAGGCTTATATCTGGGTAGCTGTCTTTGTATTATATTTATGACTAAAAATCTGTCACTTCTCAGATGTTTTGTACAGTGAAATATGTATTGTAGACATTTCACTTAAGGTTTTTTGACCAGTATTTTTAAAAGCTAGCACAACTGAAAAAATGGAGGTCCATTTAGCTGGAAAATGTGGGGCTAGAGTTTAAAGAATCCATATTTCAGGGGGATCATGCTCTGGGATTGTTTGACCAGTTATGGTGGATAGAGGATATTTACAGGAGGAGACACCAAATAACCCTGTCAAAGACATGCAGAATTGTAGAACAGTCCAGACTCTCTGTGGCACTGAGGGAGACAGAAGCCTTCATCCTTTTGGCCAACACCAGCACCAGTGCCATATACCACTGCCAGACGAAGAGCTGTGTTGTGAAATAGCAGCTATGGTGTGCTGGGCGTGTTGCTACAAAGTGCATTGCTCTTTAAAAATCTCAACAGTGAGTATGACTCTTTTTTTTTTAAACTGAAAACTGCCTGAAATCTCAGAAGTGAAAATCATATCTTCAAGCATCCCAAACTAAAGAGCTTTGGGAAGAGTGTATTTGTCATTATGTTTAATTTGCACATACCTCACCAAAGAAAAGGCCAGGGGAGCTAGGCCGAGAACACAGCTGTAGAGGCAGCTCAACTAATTGCCTCTCCATCCTCAACCTCATTTATCTTCATTTCTTCCCAATTATACCAAATTATCAATAGTCTCTGTTGCATCAGAGTCTTAATCCCCTTTATTCAGGCAGCATTAGATAGTGGCAGATGAATTCTTGGAGGGAGTCAGGGTAAACAGCCATGAAATGCCACCTCTGGCAGATGGCATTGCTCACAAGAAATGTGACAAAACATTTGGAATTTGTTACTAGGCATTGGTATGAGAAGGCAAGCTGTCAATATTTTTTTAAATGATAATCAAGGTGTTGCATACTTATACCACAAGCAGAAATGAATCCTGTCCAAAACCTCAAGCTTAGTTAAGTTCAACTTGGCACCATGCTGTGTATTTTGTTGCTGAAGCTTTTCACTTTTCCTACTTAAAAAATATTTTCCCTTTATCTGGTATTAATACCAACATTTTAATACTTTGTTCTCATGATAGTTGCTATTTATGATTTTCTGTACCTCAGAAAGAAATACTAATTTGCAGATGTAGAATATCCTTTACACAATAACAATTTTAGGGTGTATTTTCTTGAATAGATTCTTGGTCACTGTTGGTGTTTTTTAGGGGTTTGATCCCGCTTGTTAGAGAAGCTGATGCAAAGCTCCCACAGGTAGTCACTGAGGAGAATTGCACTGGAGACTACCTGATGGCTGGGTCTGCTGAACGAGAAGAGTATTCTGAAAATCAAAGATGGAGTGAATGTGTAAGATGTCTGAGTGCTGTGGTAGGTACATAGTCAGCTATTGCTATGAGCAAAAATGAAGGTGATTTTTAAAGGAAGTACGAAGTTGGCCATTAATATAGTTCAAGACTTTTTGTGTGTTATTTTTAGACTGGCATTAAATGAAACACAGTAGGTTTCACTGCTGACTTTTTATGTGAGTTAGGTTTACTCATAGGCTATCCTGCTTTTGTCAGCTTTCTAAGTATTTTGGAAGTCAGTAATAACTTAGTGCAAGGAATCAAATGGCAGGTACAAAAAATGGTGCATCTTCAGAATTGGTACATCCCTTGCTGATGTTCCCCTGAGTGATGGAACTCGTTGGAACTGCACAAGTGCAAGTGTCTGCACATGCTGATCCTTCGTGGGAACTAAATCTCATTGGAAAACTCCTGCAGTCATTAATTTTCAATATAAAAGGATGTTAGGCATCGCTTTGCAACCTCTCATTCTCTAGTAAAATCTCCAGTGTCACCGAGTTAGCAGGGGTTTGGAAGATTGTCCAAATGTGGATGTATAAGGTGCCACAGATTGTATTTAATTCTTTCAAGCCATACTTTATATTACAGAGATCTTTTAGTATTAGGAATTTTGAAAAGATAATAAATACATAATTCATTTATGTCACTACAAATTAATTCAGAAGATTACAATCTGTAATTTGAACTGTTGGTAATAATTATTTCAAAGAAATACTACATGATAAAGTGTTGAAACTTGAATGATCTGATTTTGTACCGTAGCATTACCTATCTGCTGTGGGTGTCAAGACATTCTCAAAGCCTCTCAAAATCAAATTAAACTATCTTGCTAGCTACAGTCACAGTAAAAATATACTGTGTTTACATGTATCTCAGTGATTGTTTCATAATAAGGGAAAATATTCAGTAATGAAAAAAAAAAAACAAAACCAAAAAATGCTTGTTTTGTGGTGAGTGAAGGTGTCAATAATTGTCACCACGGGAATATGAATCCTAGTTCCCTGCTTGCTCTGGCTGCAGTTGTTGTGTTTAGAAGGATGTATGTTTTATCCTTTCTGGCAGCCAGCCCTACAAACTGTGCTCAAGATCTGAAAGTTAAGCTGTTTTATTTCTGGCTTGTGCATCATCAACAGTACTAAAAACATGACAGACCAAAATTTTGACCTTATTTCTCTCTGGGAAGTGCACATGTTTCTGAAGACAGACTTTGGTCCTGCAGTACCACCTTCTTATTTCTTTTTCTCTGTTCATTTTAAAGGAAACAATTGGCAGTTTGGGAGGATGGTTAGCTTCCTAAATAAATATTACATCTCTGCTTTTATCTTCTGAAAAGTATCTTCCTGGAATTAATTGTTCTTAATTAAATTGGCATCAAATATTCTGACATATTCCCAGTTATCTTCAGTACCCTGTTTGCTGTGAAATAAACTTTGATTTTGCTGTCATTAAGACTTTTCAAAAAGTTTAGAAATCATATTCAGGTTTCAGATGCCTTCTTATTATATAATTATCAACACATTACTTCACCTAAGTTGTGACAGACATATTTTTTAAGTATGACTGACTGATGGACAGATTGGGAATTGCTGAATTAATGGGCACATTTCAAAGC
>NW_010318328.1:144494-152428 GCF_000700745.2 Antrostomus carolinensis | reverse complement strand
TGAACCACTTGATAAGTTTTTGGAAGTAGCCCAGTAAAGCCATAACTGGATTTCTTGAGTTTTAATATCTTTACCCTGCACACTTCTATGTCTTCTGCGACACAGTCTAGAAGTTGGTATAGCTGAATACACACAGCTAAACAAATCAGTGCATTAAAGCTTTAAATGCATTGAAAATCTTCCATTTTCCATCTCATTCCCATTTTAAAGTAAGAAAGCTTATTTGGACGTGATAAGGGACCACAGAAAGTGTCCACACTTGTGTGTCTCCATGAATAAGAGTCCACTGTCAATATGGGGGACAGAATTTGGAGTTAAGGGGGTCATAATCTTAATCCAGAACAGTTCTATGTTTTTCTCACAGGAGAGTGTGAGGTTCCTAGGAATATGACCTGGATGGTATCTTCCTGTCCTTACTGGAGTGTGATTCTCAGTTTATCAAATATAACAAAAAATATTCTCTACCTAATCTCTTCCTGGGCATTCAGATGCTGATACCATGAGCAGAGTTGACAGAAGGTTGTAGGCTGAAGTGTTTTCAGCAGAGGATATTCTTCGTAAGCCAAAAAAGTGACCATTTTTCCCAGTGTCAAGGTGAGACTGAGATATTGGTAAAAGCAGATAGTCTGGGCCAACTGAAAACACTGGGGCTACGAATGCTGGCAAATAAGCCTGTGTTGTTTTAGGAGTACTGGGGTTCTAGATAAGCCAAAAAATGTCAAAGAATCTTGTGTGTGCTGGATGTTTATAAAGTTAGAGGTGATAGATACTTTGAAATCATCAGTGCTGAAATAGCAATGCACTGAATACTTTTGCCTTTGCAGCTGATGTGATGCTTCATATGCCCAATGGCATGAAAAATGTGTTTAAAAATAATTTTAAAATAAAATTGGTCAGTGAAGATGGTATTGCTTTTAACAATTTGAGTTCAATTTTTCAGAAATGTATCATAACAAAAAATGAAATGACAGACATAGATTGAAATGGTGTGGTTGTTCAATTCAAAGGTTCCTCTGACAGAGTGGATTTCATTTAGCTAGACCAGACAGTTTTAAGGCTGATAAAATGAATTTGAAACCAAATGAAAAGAAACTGTCACCAAATTGAACTTTGATTACTTTCTGGAGATCTTTCAGTACCTAAAAACAAGACACTAATTTGATCTTCACAAAGTATATCTTCACCTAGAAAAGTTTTCTGGATTTTGTTTTGAAGAACACAAATGCACAGAGAGGTTTATTACTGGAAAACATGTGGCTTTGGGAGTTACCTTATAAAATTGCTAAAATCAAAGATGGGTGAGAAGGAGCGTTTTCAGAAAAATGAAGCTGAGCTTATCACTTGCATTTCCTTCAGCTAACCAAAATGAAACTTAAACAGAGACACTTGGCTTGCAGATGTGCACCTGATGGTAAATAACCTTGTGGTGGATCTGCGAGTACAGTGTATATCATCAGCAGGACAGGTGTGTACTGCTTAGGCTGATCTCATTTGTTTGTGTTACCTGTGATTTAACGCCCTGTGCATCTGAACTCCTCTGAATTCGCTGTTCATAGGGACCTGGGAACAGGGACATATGGAATTTGGCCACTGGGCTGTAACATGGCACTCAGGGAACGCTCGCCTCTCACCTCACTGGGGTTTGTTCCATTCGTTTTGCTTTTGCTTAGTTGCACATAAATGTAATTCCTGCACTGATAAATAAGTTCTGTCAACTAACCTGTTAAGACTGGTAAATACCAGAGTTGAATTACTAAGTACACTGTAAATAACTCTTCCCAGCCCCATGTGGTGTCCATCGTTACCTGTGCCCTCTGAAACACCCTCTGCCTCTGTGTAGGCAGCTGTGCACAGTGCAGACAACTGAGCCTTTTTACCTTCATCCATACCGTGCATTTAGCTGCAAATCTAGAATCCCAACAAGACATCCTTGCCTTATTGATGGCACCTGTATGGCCAAAAAATGGCAGTTAGCAGAAATCTCCTGAAAAAATGTGGCTAAAAGTAACTTTGAAGTATTAAGAAAGACTTCCTTGTTATAGGTGTATTCACTTTTAGTTGTTACAGTGACAAAGATTTTGAAAAGATGCATTGAGATGTATGTATGTCAAATATCTATTTGCTGATACAAGATGCTGACAACTGTTACTAAATAAGAAAATATATATGCTTAAAAAATAAATGCTTTTTTTTTAAAGTTGCATGACAGTAAGAGGACTGAGTATATTACCACAGGTTTGCATTTTACATATTTAGTTTATAATATGAATCTAATTCTGGATTACTGTTAATTTACATACAATTTTTTCTTACTGTATGGGAATAGATACTGCAGGGAAGGATGCAAGTTTTCTTTTAAAACTATTGTCTTTTGGCTGTGGAAAGGGACTTGTGGGTAGGATGAATCACAAGTGTTGATGGTACAGGAGTAGGACTTGTGAGACCCGACTTCTCTTCCAGTGTCACCATTAGTCTGCCAGGTAACCTGGAGGAAGTTGCATCATAATTCTGCTCCTCACCTTTCCCACTTGTATGCTGGAGATAATCAAACTGCCCTTATAAAACACTTCACAGTTGAACAGTTCTAGGTAAGAAGAAGTTATTATTATTATTGTCTTTTTAAGAGACTTGCTGCTACATAGTGTATGCAGTCCAGATTAAATGATGGAGCTGTTATCTGTGTGGTGTACTGCAGACTATGGATACATTTCATTTAACACACACTTTTATTATACATCATACACTTAGCAGTATATTTTTTTTTCTTTCTCTAAGGAGAAGTGATAGGGAACATATAAGAATACAGGAATGGTCTGTAGAGATAAGTGTATTGCAATTTATTCTTGTGTTGCTGGCACTGAATACTGGAGCAGATTTACAAGTGGAATTTGCAGGGAAAAAAGTTATTATTGTCCCCATCTGTAAAGAAAACTGGTCCAGTGATTTGGACTGTACGACGTAATTTAAATTCAGCTTCCTGTTCCAGTGCAGATTTCCTGTGTTTCCTTAAGCAAGTCACTTTTCTGCGCAGTGCAATTCTCCATCTGGAAAACAGGAATAATTGTACTTCCCTACAGAACGTGCACCAGCTGTAAAGCTGGGCAGAGAGAGCTGGTAGGGCACCCTGATCCTACAGCTTCAGGGCCACAGAGTGGGGTGGGTAGATGCAGGAGGCTTTGGGAAGACAAGAGAAACTTCCAGAACTAAGTAAACGAGCTAAGAGTTTAGACCATCTGTGCCTGGGATTGGAAGTGGTGGGGAAAAACAAACGGAGTGAGGGAGACTTTTAGATGAACAATGTGGTTTTTTTCTTTTCATTAAAAAAAATCTCTGACAAGTTGTCTCGTGCAGTTTTCATGGCCACTGCCCTGATAGATGAAGTTAGATGTATAAAATCTATTTCTAAGCAAAAAAAATAATGCTAAGGTTCATGTCATATATGTTTTTTGAGGAAGAATAAAGTGTAAATGTTAAATTTACTGAAAAAGCATATGGAGAAAAATAAAAATCATTTGGTAAAATAAAATGCTAAGCATTTCCTTGGTAAATCTGTTTTAAATTGCATATTCAACTTGAGAAATAGTTTACCAGATAATACCACCTCTGTTTCACAGTAGTCAGAATGAACAAGTTCTATACTAAGTATCAGTCAGATGTTGTTTGAAAAACTGATATGCGGTGTATTAAATAACAAAGATGCTGACACAGCCTTAACTGTAGTAGTTCTAATTACTGCACTATGCCATGTTATATTATATCACATGACATAATTTAGTGTATCTTTCTTTGTATATGTATTACTCATCACTTTACAAATTGCACATCTTTTATAGGAAGGTAATTCATACTCGGACATAGTGCTAAAATGATGGAGTGATTTCCTTTTTTCCTCAATCATTGATCTTTCAAACTTTTTCATTTAGCTGTATTAATCATGTTTATTAGTTAAGTGTTGTCATAAAGAATGGAATTTTTCTGTTACTTTCATATTCAATTAAAATGTGTTTTACTTGCTGCCTTTATCTGCTGCATCGCAGTAATCTATTTACTTATTCTAATTGAAATTCTTGTTCATAAATTCAAAACAAAGCCAATACTGCAATTACACATTTTGATAACAATCTATAATCTAATTGAAAATGTGAGACGTACCTGAGAAGGGAGTCTACTTAAAATACTTTTTTAGTCTAGAAATGTTCAATCTAACTTTTTTAAGGTGGTTTGTTTTGTGGAGCAGATGTATTTCAAAATTCACTGACATGATCTACCTAACTGCTGTTTAAAAGGAACTTGTTATTCCAGTGTAGAAGTGTAATACTGAAGAAAACTACAGTCTGTAAAATTGCTGCAGAACACCCTCTCTTCAGAAGACCAAATAGATATTCTACACCAAACACAAGTGCTTAGTTTGCTGTACTGTATTTTTGTTCTAGACGGTAATTACTGTGCATAATAGATATCTGAACTATTTAAATTGAAATTCCTGAATACTGATAATTTCCAAGCCAAACCTAATGCCTGGCTTGTTTAACCTGGCAAAGTGAAGTGTTCCACTTAGGACATCCCCAGGATCAAAGCCAGCAGGGGAGGAAAAGCTATTTTAGCTCAAAGATACCACAGCAGCAGGAGGAATTGTTGTAACCTGTTGAGGGGTGAATTGAAGCTAGAATGCTGGTGAGCGTTGGAGGAGTGAATAGTGGTGAGATTAACAGCAGTGAGAGACCTGACGAGCCCGAGGATGGACACCAATTAGTCTCTGGCCGGGACTGATTCCCTGTGAGAGCCAGAGATTGTCACTCAGTGTCTCAGACGTGACCTTTCTGCCTTATTTACTGAATTGTGACTGATGATTACTTGCATGATTTTATCCTTGGGCATTTTGCTTTTCCTGTTCCCAGAAACTAGTGTTATGAAGGTAGGTGATGCTGAAAGTTTCTAATAATCCTTTTTGCCTGATGCATATTTATTATTTTATTTTTTAAGGATTCAGGTGTAGGTTTCAGGTGCTGTGTTTGCACTAGGTGCTTAGCTGTGGTAAAGAGTATTAGCTCGTTGCTAACCAAGTAAAATGTCTTTTACAGAAAAGTATATGCCATTTATGGTTTGTTTGTACCATTTTACAGGTGGGAGTGAATCCTCCTGGGATAAAGACAAGCTTCAGTCTCCCATTACAACGGGATCACAGCACAGCATTGGTCATCCCACACTGTCAGGGCAGTCAAGCCTTGGCAGTGCACACCCACTCAGTCCTCTCCAGCAGAATCACCTGCTCACCAACAGTACGTACTGTCCTCTTACAGGGAAAAGAAAATACATGGAGCCCTGCTTGGAGGCTGGGCCTGCACTCCTTCCCTTCCCAACCTCCTGGAGGTGGGGGAGAGACATGAGCAAGGGAGGAGTCAGTCCTCCCACTGTCTGCTGCATTTGTGCATCATGTCCAAGCCACCCACTGGGATACAACCACTCTCTTTGAATAGCCACCCAGTGCTGGGTTAGGGACTGTCAGTCCTTAGTTGACATTTCTATGGCCTGGACTGAAGGGAAAAATAAAAAAATAAAACCATAAAGTTGCTTAAAATTTTAGCTATATGAGAAAATTCTCTTCCAGGTGAAAATGGTGACCACCAAATAAAAATGAGAGCCAGGAATAAATGCAAAATATCTAGTTAAAAGCGAACAGAAGCAGCCCCCCCTGCCTGTATTTTGCCTTGTACCTGCCAGGTGTGGGCAAGGTCATCCATTGAACCCAGCTATCCAAAGCAACTGGAATAAAATGACACAGATAAAGTTTGGATTTGGAACTTAAAACTCCCTTAAAACCCGACTCTTTCTTAGGGAGGGGGAAGGTGGGAAGCCAGCAATTCCCCTTCTGTTTCACACTCAAAGAGGGAAGGAAGATAAGGGAAAGTTATCCCAAGAAAGATGTTCAGGATTAATATTTTAAAAATTAGTGAGGAGTAAAGTTAATTCTAACAAATAGTAATGGATGAAGAATGAAATCTCACTGTTTCTGAATTGTTATTTGATTAAGCTCTTCATCTTCAAAGTTTTGGAAGTTGAATTTTGGTGTTAGTTTTAAAGGATGAATGACATTTCTGTCTCCATACACAATTTTAGGAGCAGGTAGCTCCTTGCTACCTATGTAGGGCCCCAGACTTGGACAAACCAAAGCTATTGAAATAACTCCTACAATGTGGGTCTGCTTTGTTCATGGGAAGGTATGGACCTGAGCATTTTGAGTTACGTGCCAGTAGTGAAGAATCACCAGATCACAGGACTCAAATTCACTGTAGTTTAACCTTTCATTTTATATTCTTGCATAATTCAGTACCTGTGTATATTTTACATACAGGAATATCGTGTTCTTTGCTATTAAAGAAAACTTGAAAGATATTTTCCAGTAGATTTCGTAGTAGGCAAATGTCTATAGGCTATTAAAGGGTTTATTGAATGTCAGACATTATGTCCAATGATTTGCAAGTGTAGGATATATTTTCTTCATAGCCCTCTGAAATGTTTGACGGATTGTGTCTTAAAACTGGTGATGTGCTGTTAAATTCTGTTTGTAGTTTGCATTTAGTTTGCATGTCAATTGGACTTTTAAGTAGACATACAACTCAGTGTGGCCAGATGGTGTCTGGGAGTTTTGGAACTCTATATAGTGTATGAGGAAGGATTATTGGGTTGTTAAGGGAGATATGCAGGGGAACAAAGGCTTGTGGATGGAAACACTGAAGAGGATTGTCAGTATGGTTTAAAGTGAAGGGAGATGTATGTGGGCTTCACTTATTACCTATCATAATTAATATTGGCATAGATCATCATATAAAATATATAGTGAATCATAACACATCACAGTTGTCGATCATGATATGCTCAAGCTAAACAGAAATAGTGTAGGAGCTGGGAACATATACAATTCTGCCTTTTTTGGTGGGCACAGTGGTGTTTTTATATCACTATAGTCAAATTGTATTGGAATAGCATAATCAGTCAGTTATGTTTTTTATTGTGGGTTCTGTCATACACCAAAATAGAGACTGGCCTTCTAATTTAAAATAGTTGAGAGAGACAAAAGTTTAAAAACTTTTAGAAATACTTAATGTGAATAGCATATGGTTATGACTGGCTATGTGATTATGCTATTTACTACTTGCACCTGAATTTTTAAATGAGAATTTCTAATCTAAATTTCATTTAGAAAAACAATAAGACCTATTGTCTGGCAGAATGAATCCTGTTTTTTCTGAAACAAACAATTTTGGATGCCCAAAGGTACCTACCTTCACTGGTCTCTCTAAAGAATTCTTAAATGCAAAATAATCTGAAACAATTTTTCCAGTGAATTGGTGTCTTGATTTTGCTTTCCATTTTAGTCATTGCTAAATACAACAAGTGACACACATGCAGAAATAGATATTAATGAAACACATGAATCCAGTTCTTCTAGCAGTAACATCACCTTTTTGGCAATGTCAAGATCTGCAAGTTGATCCAAATGAATTTCGTACCTTCTTAAATGGCTTTATATCCATAGCAGAAGACAATTTAAAGTGACTTTTTGGAAATTAAAACCTCTGGCAGCAATTTTAACCTCTCATTACATGTTCTAGTTCACAGACCTTCTGTACAGTAGTTCAGTAGTGTCTGTAGTCCAACCCACAGCTTCCTGTATTCAAGAAATAGCCCTAAGATAAAAAACTAGTCTCAGATTGCTGTGTGTGTGAACTAAGAACAATAAGAGGACTTTGCAGGAGTATATTGTCAGATAAAATTATTAATAAATATTCATCTGATGTATTGGAAAAAGATGCAAGTATCTGCAAGTTTTGTGGGGGTTTTTTTATTGCTCTTAAGAAAGAGATCACTGAACTTATGCATAGTTGTATATTCATTTTGCTAGTCTTGTGTTACTTCACAACTGTATGTTTCTT
>NW_010318328.1:85022-144475 GCF_000700745.2 Antrostomus carolinensis | reverse complement strand
AATAATAACCATACAGCCTTTTCTGGAATGGAAAGACAATTTAACATATAATAACATATAATAGTACTGAGTTTGACTAGTCAATGTTCCAGTAGAATATAGACTCTAAAAATTAAAGTGTTGGGTTATAAAATGAGGGACTGACACATATAACCTGCCCTTGTTCTCTTTTAGGGATAGACCTGCCATTTATGATGATGCCCCATCCTCTGCTTCCCGTCAGCCTACCTCCCGCGTCGGTTGCAATGGCAATGAACCAGATGAACCACCTCAATACGATAGCTAACATGGCTGCAGCAGCCCAAATGCACAGTCCTCTTTCCAGGGCAGGGGCCTCTGTCATAAAGGTAAGAGTCTTCTCTGAGACTTGGAAAAGATAGGTTTTTGTGGCTAACAAAAACATTTACAATGGCTTTCTTAAGGAAGATAACTAAGAGACAATGAACTTTTACTGCCTGTAGCACACCTGGTCTGTTCCTGATTGTGCTTCAGTTTGAAGAAATACCCATGAGTACAGTCAAGATGCTCTGCTCTATCTACAAATCTGTAATGTAATTAAAACCAGATACTAACACTCCCTAGAGGCTAGGGGGAATAAGCAGTGCTGCATCTGTTAAAGCTCAAAAACTAAATGTCGTTTAAAATCAAACTTAATGTTACACTTCAGAGAGAATGCTGTAGTAGGTGACAGGAACTCTGGTGTGGTGCCATTCTGGAACAGGTTAATAGAGAAAATCATGAGAAGTACCTTAGTGAGTGTATTCTCTGGTAGCCACACCTGAAGTTCTTTATGGCTGGATAAAACTTGTTTATACTTTTGAAGGGCTTCTGATAGTCTCCTCCAAGCAGACAGTTTAAGAAAATTACATTCCTGTGTTGAGAGCTGAAGTCCTGCCACACACTAAAAAATATGTTGAGACAAGGAATTTTCAAAGTAGAAGGCTATAGGATCAGTGCACGTGAAGGATTGGTGCTGTGGGATTCTATAAAATACAGTGTGCCCTCTTTTTATTGAGCAAAGGTGGAAGGTTTTATCAGTCCAGCTTCTGTGTGTATTTGTATGTTTCTTGTTGACAGAATAAAATTTTGTCAGCTTTGAAAGGTATTTGGTTTAGTCCATTTTTCTTTCTTTTTTTTTTTTTTTTTTTAATATATCAGTCTATAGAGCTCTCTGTTCTGGAAAGTACATGTCTCTTTATTGTAATATTTATGCTCATTTCCATTCAGGTATCCCCATCATTCTGGAATCCCAAAGTTCTGAGTTGCTTTATTCTAATAACTTTCACTGATTTGCTAAACTTCATCTCTCATAACTTTATTGTAAAACACCTTAATTATAAAATACCATTATTTTATCATTGAGAAGGTTACTGTTGCCAATGTTACAGGCCAATTGTGAGAATAAATGAGTTAGGATTGTGTTGTACTTTCTATTGTCACAGCTTGCCGCTGCAGGAAATTTTGTTTCTGCATCAAGCAGGGAAAGAAACTAGTAGTACATAACCACATGTTTATTCTTTGTACTTGTGATTACTGATACCAGCATACTTTCAAGGGAGAAATGAAATCTCTTTTGTTGCACTACAGTAGCATAAAATATTTTGTGTCTTTGTTGCTGAGATTCTGGAGGTCTTCCTTTTTCTTCTGATCATCTTCCTGGCCCTGAGCATCTCCAAAATTCCCTCAGGTTGTTTTTCTTCTTTACTGAGAGTTCACTTCCAAATTAGGGCAAATGTTTTTTTTAATACTTTGATTTTGGTTTTGCTTTTTTGGATTCTGTGAGGCTGGTAAAATTCAGGGGGCGGTGTTCTCCAATTAGAGACTATTTAGGATTACGATCTATAAAAACTTACCAGTGTATCTGCAGAGTTATTGACTATGCAGGGGAAACATGATAGCTCTAATGTCCAACTATCCATTAGTTAGTGCACTAAATTATTAGAAATTAATTGAGGTTCCATTTGTTTCACTCAGTAAGCTTTTCTTTAACTGTTCAGAGACCTCTTGAGAAAACCATAACTTAAATACAGCAATGGAATATTTGTAGCAGCAAGTAGACTGCATAAGCTTTGATTATATTTTAGATTATATAGGTATGTCAAAATTAAGATAAAATATGTATTTTTAAACAATGCTAGTTCTTTGTCATATAAACTATAGGCTTTGCAAGCAGTTAGGTTTAAGGATGTTCTTAGCAGGCCCTTGCTGATGCTAGTTACTCATTTACAGCTATTTTTTCCCCAACACCTGCACTGGAGGATACACAATATCTCCACAGCAACAGTAGGTCTCACCAGCACTCTAGTGGGAATTATTTCCTCTACGTGATGTAGAGGAAAATACACCAGTGGCTGATGTGACACAGGTAAAGTGTGCATCCATTGCTATGTTACTCTCACCTGTCAAGTGATGCTGCAGCTTTCTCTCGTTTGTTCTGAGTGCTGAAACTAGATGAATTTTATTACAGACAGTGTGAGGCTCCTTTTGTCCTTTCTTTCCCTTATGTACAAACATCTGGCTCTGAATGATGATCAGTGAAATGAACAAAATGAAACATGTAAAAGAAAAGCATTGCTGCTGCTGTTATTTGTCAGCAGTATCACTTTTATTATGTGACATTATTTAAGTGCATTTAATAAGCACAAAAAAAATGACTAGTTTTAGATAGACTGCAATTCTAGCATCATGACATTACTTAAAATGGGAGAAATGAATCAAATATGTTGAGTGTGTATCTATTTCCATGCTGTGATGACTAAAATACCACTTGGCCTGTTTTCTATAGGTGTGAGAATCAGCTGCTTTATAAAGGTTTTGAATGAAGTCATTATGCTTTTTATATCACGTTTGCCATTTAGAAATAAGCTGTTCTACCAAGATATGCATGATCAGCAAAGTTAACATTTACTGCTCCAGAAAGAAATGTCATAACTATGAAACTTGATTTCTTCCTGACAGGAACACTATAAATTAGGCAGGCACAATGGCCAGGCTCGCAAAACCTTCTTGGCCATCTAGAATATGATCTGATGTGAGTACAGCAGCACCCGCTAGCAGGGCTGTAGCTGCTGTTCTGACAGTGCCCCCTAATAAACCCAGCCTCTCAGGGATTTTTCACCTTTCAGATCCATTTGAAACTTGGCTCAAATGGTTCTGAAGAATCTGTATAATTGGGGGTGTCATATGGCAAAAACAAAATTTGACAGCAACACTGACTTCACCACCCTTCTCTTCTCCCTCTTGCATTGACTCTGCTGTTAATTCTTTTTTTCCCAGAGCTATTCTTCAGCTGGATGTACTCTGCAATCCAGTTACTGGCCTAGGTGTAAAATGCTCTGTCAGCCTGGTCTTGAGGACCTGTCTGGAGTGGAACTTGGCTGAGTAGACTTGAATCACAGTGTAGGCTAGGAAGAGTAGTGAATAAATGTAGTATTTTACTGTCATCCAATAATTTTGCTCCTGAAACTAAGAAAAATCTACTCAGTGAGGATATTCTCAGGTCTTCAGAAGCAAAGTTTGGATAGGCTCTTTATACAAAAACTAAGGATTTTTTCACTGAAGTTTATAGGACAGTGCAACTCCAGAGAGCATTTTTATTTTACGGGGGACCTATAATGAATATGACTATTAATGTGCATTCACAGCAGATCATACAGTTTATCATAAAGGAGCTGTTAACTCCTGAGAACACAAATTGAGTAGAATGCTGAAAGGACACCTAAATCTTAACAGATCATTTAAATTACATTGGGTCCAAAGGAGTTGAGACCTCACAGCACATAATGTGGACGGCAGATACACGAGGAGGTGTCCCAGCTGTAAATGGCAGTAGCTTTTCTGTTCATTGACAGTGCTTTTGAACTTCAGAATCAGACCATGCCCATGTAACAACTCTCTGTCCATGGCAGAATGAGGACTCAAGCTGTGGATCCTCAAGCTGTGGACAAAATAGGCAGCAGGAGTGTTAAGGTAGTGGCATCGAGCCTGAAGTCTCAGTTTATACAGGTGAAGCTAAAAGCAGCTTCTGTGACTAAAAACCATAATAGCTTACATGATTTCAACCAAAAGGTGGGGAGGGTGCTGGGGGGGAGGTTTGGGATTAGGGAAAGTATAAGGACAGCTGGCAAGAACCATGTTTCTGGAGCTGTAACTATGTGAGTCTTTGTATATTCACTGAGAGACCACTTTCCCAGGTCTCTGAGACAGGTTGGTGGGACATGCTGTGGTTAGGGTGGGCTTGAAACTGTGGGAACTGAATCCAAACCAGGGGCCTTAAGCTGCTCTCATTTTGTGTTCAATATCAGAAGAGTACTGAAAGTAGAGGAGATTTGAGAGGCTCTTTTACCCTTTTCTCCTGGTTTTTCCTTGCTTCTTATTCTAGTCACCTCACATATTTTGCACTTTCCTTGCTTCTCTTGCTCATGTCTCACCCTTCCTCCTCCATCTCTCCTCCTTGTCGTCCTTCTCCCTTTCCTTCTGGCTTTCTAACAACCTCTTCTGAGCTGCTGAGGGATGTGCTTCTCCTGAGTAGGAGTATTTCTGCAAATTGGTTTCCTGCTGTCCATTTTTCTTCTATTGTCATCCCCTCATGCTTGCTGTATTCCCACTTTTCTCTTATTCTTTTTTCTGTTATTCTTCCTGCTCTTCTCCAGGTCCCAATTAGGAATAAATGGCATATTTTTTCAATGCAGCTGGAAAACCCAGAGAAAATAAGTTAAGATGAAATAGACATGCTTTGTTTCAAAAAAAACCTCAAAATAAAGCATTTCCATTTTTGTATTTGAAGTCATATTTCTTTCAGAATTTCACCTCAATGTATTTTAGAAACAAACCAAACCCCACTCACTTCTCCCCACTCCCTCCCAACCCCTTCCCCCCCAAAAAAATGGAGGGGGAGCCAGGAACATTGTAGGTGAAATGCAATGTTTTATTTTAGTGGAGAAACTGAAATCTTGGACTTCACATCAACTCTACATAATTTCTATCAGAATATTTTGGTCTGCTGATAAACAGAACAAAGCATTATTCGTACAGTGTGATCTAGACATGCAGTAAAAATTTTTGAGTCTCCTTTTTCTCTTTGTGTTCTCTTCTTCTGATTTTGTGGGATTGTTAAAGCATTTGTAAAAGATGTATATGACATGATTTTAAATTCCCTAAAGAGAATACAGATGGGCTGTGTAATTACTGCTGAGAGGTGCTATTTTCTGTGTGCTCTACAACTCACATTCATAATATTTACCTGACAGCCAGAAAAATGTGGCCATCTCGGAATACTCTGAAACAATTCTTCTCAGTATAAAAACATTTCTCGTTACAGAATTTATAACATCTCATTTCATATTTCTTTGTGCATTCAGTTAATTCTGAATTGTTTTCAGAATATTACAAGATTCATAAAATAAAACTTCGGTAAAGTTTATGTTATTTTTCTCATTATTAGATTTCTTCTGTCCCATTTCAGAGCGTGTGTTCATTGCTGGCAGCTTATTGCTGAAATGTGCACTAGAATATGTTAGAGGAGTGACATGTGAGACAGAGTAGCTCAAGTTTGCTTCTTACAGGGCTCTTTTGTGGCTGTATCTGTAGCAAAGGGGAAGTAAGTGTGCAGTTTTGTACCTTTTTATTCACTGATACAGAGAAACTGCTATGTTGGGAGATGTTCAGGTCCCTACAAACTGCATTAAATATCCTTCTCATCTCTTCTCCTTTGAAGGGAGGCGTATCCCTCTCCCTGCAATAAGAGTGCCTGGCTTGTTAACACCGAGGCACTTAGTTGCTAGGTTAAAGAATAAACAATTAATATTTATTTCAAACTTGCAAGTGGAAAAAAAATACAGTTAGAAGCAAGCACATCTTTTGCAAAGCTTGCAAGGGAATATTGTTAGGCCAAGCACATACTAGCTTTTAGTTCTGGCTCAGATCTTTTTAGTATTGGCTTAGTAATTTGCATTTGTACTTAATAACTAATATAGTTATAACGTAGATTAGACATAGCATTATCTCCATTAGTCTGGGGAGTGCCTTTCTTTCATTCAGTAGCAGCACTAGGTGAAACAGTTCATAGGATACAAGTTCATAGGGTACAAGTAGAAGGTTAGTAGCAGCACTAGGTGAAACAGTTCATAGGAGGGGTACAAGTAGAAGGTCTCTACTGCAAGATCCTTTCCAATTTTAGTCAGTGTTATACTTAAAGATTCAAAGTAAAATGTAAAGGTAAAATCTTAATATACGAGTGAAGGTCACCATAGTTTTCACATCACAGTGACTGCCAATTGAAGAAATGGTGAAGAAGGAAGCTCTTGTTTGGCTGTTTACCAATACCATCTGATTAACTGTGGTTTTCTGTTTGGCTGAGCAGCTGGCAATTAATGAATTGATAGGAAGTAGTCACAAGGTAATGGAGTTAGCAAGTGAACATCTGGTATTAAAAATCAGTAAACGTAGAAGAGTTTTTATGATTTCTTAAATTCGGAGGGAAAATAATTGCTAGTTGACTACAACTGAAACAACTATATATATGCAGTGAAAAAAATAATAGCATTTTAAATGGCAAAGTACATGTTTTCAGTGAATAACTTCCAGATACACTGCAAAAGACGAATGGGAGCCAGCTGGCTTTCAGACACACGGATCCTATCTTAGTTTTTAGACCAGCTGTTTACCTTGTTCATCTCCAGTTCTTACAGCAATTGGAGATACTTAACGTAGCTCAGAAGACCAGCAAGTCATCCATACTCTTTGTGTGTGCCCATTTCCAGACTGAGATGATTCAAAATACAGACCAAACCAGTGTTACCTTGCCCAGGAACAGTAACTCTAACCATCGTGTTTCTTGTCAGCCACTGTCTGGCATCATTTCAGATTTAGCCCAGCTTCTGCTTATTGTGTCAGGATTATTCTTTTTCCTTAGAAAACCTAAATGTCAATTATGTATTGCTTTTCTCAATAATGCATTAGTTATGGACTGTAAACTTTAGTACATTAAAAATGTACTTGTTATTAGAATTCAAATAGTATCAACCAAGGTCAATTGGAAGGAAATATATAATAAAATGTTATCAATTAAATTCTTTGCTAGCTGAAATTATGTTAACTTTTCTTATTCTTCTCTCTCATTGAGGATGGAATTCAGCCAGGGAGATAGGAGCAGTGATATCACAGGCACAAAATTGTGGTGGTTTGTGGTTTTGGATAGGAGGTGAGGAGGTCTGCAGCCAGTTTCCTGGGTGACTGCTCCTGGCTTCACAGACCTCCCAAGAGAAATGAGACTCTGGCTTCTAGGGTTTTTTAACTGTGTAGTCCATTTTGAGAAGCTGATTGGTGATTTGGCAAGCACTGGGAGATAGAAGTGTGGCACAATAAATGTTCCAGTGGTGAACTAGTGTGCAAATTAATGTTGGAAAATTTATTCTGCTAGTGCCTATGAACTCTCTGTTTTTCCAGCACGGTCATCAGCTCTGAATCTTTCTTATGATAGTTGAAAAGTCTATGCCTAAAGACAGTAGAATCCCCATTTTTCCTTCTTCTCTGCTTCATTACAAGACCTGGTGAATTCCAGCTCTCCTGCTACTGCAAGAGCCCTGTAGAGTACAGAAGCAGCACCTCAATTAAATATGAAATATCAAGATAAATGTCTGAATAAAAGATGCAGGACTCAGACAAACTTCCAAAACCTGCTTGTCAGCAGTGAAATGCCATTAAATCCTCTAGGAGCTCATTAATAGATTAACATTTGGAAGAGTAATTACAACTAGATTAGAACTAAGAATAAAGAAAAATAAAGGAAAATCCAGCAGCATCATTTCTCAAAACTCTTGATGCAAAATTAAGATCAATACTATAGAAAAATCAGAGGTAAGGAATTAAGGTCGAGATGTTAATGTCAAAAATAGGTAAGCTGTTCATATATATTTCAAATAAAACTACTGTGGATGCAACTGTTATGTAGTGTTTCATATTATTTGTGTGGAATACTCCCTCACAGGGGATAAAAAAGGGATATTGAGGTTAAATCAAGGATGTATCTGGAAATAGGGTGAGTTGATGACTTCAGTGCTGTTAACCTAAATCACAACTAAAATTAACAATGTCAAGCTTTGTAGCTACATTTTCTGAGCCAAAGCAAGACACTGGTCTTTAGTGAGACAGAAATATATTACCCTTCAGAAGGATTAAATACTGCAAAAGTCTTTTTTGAGAATTTATGTTACAGCTCTGTAAAGGGAAGAGAAAAGATAACGTAAAGTAGGTACTATAGTTAGATAAATAGGTGAGATCTTGAGAAATGTTTTAATTTTTCATATAATTCTCAGAATCTGGAAATTTTATATATATAATTCATTACATTATAACCTGGAATATGAATCTGGTAAATTTATGAAATAGGAAGAAATACAAATGGAGAAAATAGGACTTTATTTAGAAATGCTTCTCTATCTTCTCTATTATTGTGAGCGTACCTGCTGTAGAACCAGACTGCACAGCAGTGTGCTGGTGGGAACTGAGGGAAAAAAAGAAGATATATGAAAAGTAACAAGGTTGTAAAAACACATAGATGACAAATAAAATGAAGTCATCAATGTGTCAAAAAAATGTTAAGGTTTTAGATTTGCAATTTTCCTATTTAAATGCCCCCATTGATTTGTTACAAATACTGTTAACCCTGTGTTTGGAAAATGGTGAGGACATTATCACTTGTGTTCTCATTTGTAATAAAATAGATTAACTTGCTGTGAAATTTTAACTAGGCTGAGACACAACAGTAGCTACCTAATGAACCAGAGCACATTGCTGTTTAAGTAGCTAAATAGATGCATACTGATTACGGGACTGAAAAATGGATCTGTTTACTTGCAAAAAAAGAGTCTGTTCATAGTGTTATTCGTTATAGTAGGGGAAATTCAGCATTACATTGCTGAATTACACACAAAGATTTTGAAATAGACAGTTTCTCGATCCATATGCAGTCTTACATGATGATACTCCATCCTCATTTGTAATGTGTATGATACAGAGAAAATTTCAGCTCCTTTGCTTATAGGGAAAAGTGCCTCTTCCCTCTATATGTAAATTTTTGTAACTGGTAAGACATTGGATGACATAATCAACTAATTCTCTTAGAAAGTGATTCACTGTGTGATTAAGAATGACATTATTATTTGACACTTTTATTTCTGCCTGAACATTTCCAACCAAGACCCTGAGTTTGAAGGCAAATTACTTGAAGCAGAGATTATTTTATAGCAAGAGACAATGGGAAATGCAGTTACCAGAAGGAGCTTGAATACTTTGCTTTTCCAAATCATCAGCTTTTGAATTACTCAGATAACTCCCATTTAAGATGACATATATGGCTGTTTGTGTGATATCTAAGTGTTAATTCATAGTCATATTTGTTCATAGTTTTTTTTGCAGAACAGTTGGCATGTCCTCTCCTTGGCTATTCATTTTCATGGTTGCAATAGACAATGAAATTTACTTAAACTATGTTCTCTTCTGTAAAAGAAATCATTTCAAAATGATGTCTTAATTGTAAATTGAGTACTCTCTGTGGTTAAAAGAGAGGAAATAGTGCCAAAGAGGACTGTTAAAACTCAAATCCAGACAAACAGAATTACAGTCAAGAGTTGTAGCCTGTCAGCAGTAACCTCTTTGGAAGTGATTATTTACACAAAGGTAAAAGACACGTAATATTTATAAGCTCAGGGCATCATGCATATGATTTGTCATTTATTTAGGAGAACACTTCTAGGGTAAGAATATGACTTTTAAAATTAACTTAATAAGCAATCCATCCACAGTGTAAGTCATGACTTTTACTCTTCCACTCATCTCAGCAGCTTCTAAAACCACTCTTTTGGAGACTGAGAAGAAAGCACAGGAGAGTTTAAGATCTGTGACATTTTTCCCCCCATAATTGAAAATTTGTTTAAAACTATTCAGTTTGCAAAATTTTAACAACTTGTGACTCAACATAATAGATTCATATATGTTAAAACTTAATAAACATGTTTAATTAGCATTCAAAAATACTGCAATTAAACATCTCCCTTTAAGATTTATTAGTTATTGTATGTTCATTAAATAACAGATAGTTAGTGAAAAGAGACCCATTGAGGATTAACAGCTATGTAATAGATACACATCTGTTACATGATTTGGAGGCTCACTTGTTATTTAATGTACAATAACTATCCTATTAAAAACACATTCAATGCTACATTTTCAGCTGGTGTGATTGGAATAGGCAAATGCCACCTCTTGCTCTGAGGAGGATCCCATCGCACATTCCCTTTGCCTCATTCTCAAATGTATCTCTAAATAGGAAGATTCTCTAGTGTGGTTTAGAGAGATAGTTTTAATATAACAGAATATTCTTAAAATGTTGATCTTCCTGCCAGTGTTATTAATGAATTGCCTCAATAGGTTATGAGCAGAAGCTATTATGCTAGCTATTTATAACAGAAAAACTATTGGAATGTACCTTTCTCTTCCTAAAGCTATATTATTGATTTAGGATGCTGTCTAGCAAAAACTGCATAAAAAGTTCAGATGCTATTGAGTTTATTTTCAAAAGCATCTGGTAAATTGCCACCAAGTAGCCAGATTGCAAACTCCTAATGAAAAATCTTTGAGAACAGGTTAGAGAGGCAGAAAAATTGTGAAGTTCCTTTGAGACAGCTTCCACAGATTACACTGTAATTGTGGTTTTTAATGAGGTGGGGGCAAGAGGATCTTCCTTTTTTTTAAAAAAAAAGAAAGTAATATTTCACTTCTGAGTTTCCAGAGGGAACAAATGATTGCCAGGGATGAGGGCAACTCCAAAGATGCAGTTCCTGGAATTCTGTAAATTCAAGCATCTCTTTGTTAGTATCTCTCCATTGGAACTACACTTTCCAGAACTTGTAATAAAGGATTTAAAACATAGAAAGGATTATAAGAGAAGAATATCTAGAGTATCTCAGGCCATGATCTGTCCCTTGTAGAAGATGCTTAATGTTTTGTTGGTCCTGGGAACAGGAATGAAGGATACCAGAATTTTGAATTAATTGAGAAAAATTATACACGTGGACTCAGTGGGTTTTAAGGCTTCTCAAGTGTTTATATAAACTCTTGCCTTCCTCAAAACAGGATGAATTATTACTTATGCCATGCTTGTCTAACCTGTTCCTAAAGATTTTTACTGATGAAAACACCACAGCATCTTCAGGCAGTCTGCGAGTATTGGTACATAAAACTGCAGAATTTCATTCTGTTCATTTTTATAATTTCTTACCTTTTTTTCCTCCGTACCTAAAGTACTGTGGATACTTAATTAGAGGTTAATATCAAAGTTTTGTGTGCAAATGTACACATAAGAATTTGCAAGTACATTCTTATTTTTGTTAGCCAATGCTGCTTGTCATACAAAAGTGAAGTTCTTACCAGTGCCACAGCTTTTAAAATTTGTATGGATGCTTTCCTGAGAAGATACTGATGTAGTTTATTCAGGTACAGATTCTTAGTGAGTTTACGAATTTTACTGCGTTTAGTGACTGTTTATTCCAAATCTGAATTGTTTATTTGAAATGTGACTCATATACACCAATTTTACTATCTGTAGATTAAAAGTAGTTTGTGTAAAGAACATGAAAGAACATTTGTTATGTTGTTATGTGTGAAAAATTTAGAAAATAAAAGGTTAACCAAGAGAAAAAAAAAAGAAGAGGTAGCAAATTCTGTGTCATGACACAAAGGATGAAGAGCTGTGCCCAGATACATTGCATGTAGAAGGCTGTCCTCTCTGGCTACAGGAGACTGGACTGCTCTTTTGATGTGAATTCTGTTCTCTTTTTATCTCAGGAAGACGATTTGTTACTGCTGTTTTAGCCAGCTTCATTTTTTCATTGAACTTCAGTGAAGTTCATGAATCAAATTGCACAGACCTTGTTTTATTTCTGTTTCAAGGAAAGGATTCAAGACAGCCCTTCTCCAGCTCCATCTCTAGAAGACAGTCAGCGGCCCGGGAGCCACGCTTCCTCCCATCAGAGCAGCAGCGTGTCCAGCTCGCCGTCCCAGTTGGACAACACACCAGACAGAATTGGTTAGTGCTCTGCAGCCTCACGCCCCTGCGCAGTTACTGACCTCAAGAATTTTAGAAGTTCGTTGAGACAAATACTTCTTTGCTGGGAAATTCAGGATAGCACTGACTTGCTAAAAAAACCCAGAAAGTTTGTCACTATAGTTTGTTTCAATAGGTTCATCACTATGCAGAACCCAGCCCCTCAGATTAATTGTGTGCCAGTATCCACCCATGCAGAGAAGATACCACCCTTTCTCTGGTATGACCAACTTCTCTTGCATGCTGGAGTAAGAAAGTGCCTCTGAAGGCACCTGGAATTGAGAAGCAGCAAGATATCTTTTTCTTTGTATGTATTTCAGAAAAGTCACAGATTATATGATGGCTTTTCTGTTCCAAAAACTGCCTCATGCCCACACATTCCCTCGTCAGCACAAAGATGAGGGCTTTTTATGTTTTTTGGTCTCTCCACCACAGCTTTCACAGCTTGTGCATTATCGATCTTGTGTTTAAAATGCTAATTCAGTCTAGAGGAAGTTTTGATCCTATTCTTGATGCTTCCAAGAGGGATCTAGGGCAAGTCAATCACCATCTCTCTACATCAGTGTATGTCAACAGTGTTGTCTTCACAGTGACTGGAGCCTATGCAGGCATTGCTGAGCTAGATTTAAACCACAAAACCAGTGCATCTGTGTAAGTCAGTGTAGACTTCACTTTCAGCAGGGAACTACTCAGCTGCTTGCTGGGATTTTGCAGTTTTGACTCTGGTCCGTGCAGCAGCACCATGGGAAATTCAGCACAGCACAGCTGACTCTACACAAACTAGTCAGTGGAACCTGAACTGCTTTCCATAAGGATATGCACACACAGGACAGAGACTAGAGAGTAGATTCCCCTCAGCTTTTTCATATGTAAAATAGGACTAGAAATAGAGAGGACAAGAAATGTAACTTCCTATGGCAGCAGTGCAAAAGAGACTTGTCCTCACTTTTGAAAGCTACTCTGACTTGTTTTATTAATAACAGTAGCACACACTGCAAGCCTCTGGGCTCAGAAAATGGTGCTGAAAGCTTTTGAAAGAAAACTAGGTTTTATTTGAACTAAACATTTCTCTGTGTTGAAGTCTTAACACTTCCTGTTGTAAAGATATGTATATATACTCTGTATCTATATAAATATGTATACTTTTGCACTTTTGCAATTTTTGTTTTTTTTTTAAACCTTTCACTAAAATATGACTGTGAAGTTTTTAACCACTGTCCTCAGTGGAATAACTTTAAATTTTGCAATTGGTTAATTGCAGAGAAGAAAATGTTTTAATCACATAAGAACAAAGAAAATGGGCATCCTGAAATTATAAACTTAACACCTCTCACTGATCTTGCAGGTGCTAAGTAAAGAATTTCTTTCAATACTACAGCATATTGGTTTTTTGGTGTCATCTATCAGTTTAGGTTACTATCTCTCTATCTGTATTTTTTATGAAGATTACTGCTTTATAGATAATTAATATTACTTAAATCCTTAAATATATTTTTTCCCCAGAATGATTTCTGTGTAGTGCTTTTCTAATTAGTTAATTTGAATATTTCATAAGAGAGCACATTCATCTCAGTAATAATTTGGGTTCTATTTTGGTATCTTTGTTTAATCAACTTGAGCAAATTTGCTTTGCTGTGTATTTTACTTGCCTTTAAGTGCTGAACTGGGACAGTGAAATGGTTAATTATGGACAATAAAAACCATCAATTGCTTTAGAACTTATATAGTATAAATAAATGTTAAAATAACAAAATATTGACAAAGAGGAGATATAATTGAATATTTTCCTCTCTTCTGACATTTTTTTACTTACAGTGTTATATATCTGTGCACTCTGATTTTTTTTTTAGCTATGCTGACCAACAGCAGGGAAGGAGAACTCATTGATCAAGAAACTGGGACCAGCTTAAAAAAAATCCAAAAGGAGAAAGGTAAAATTACAGACTGTTTTCCATCTCAGGCATTTAATTACACTAATGGGGTTTATTCCTTTTTCTAGTATTCTGCATATGCAATGGCATAATATTATAAATTTAAGAGAGCTAAGTGCCTAATTGCAATGAATAATGTATCCAGTGAATTTACATGGCGTTCTCCTTAGGAAGTGTAAACAATCAGATCTTTGCTTCTCTCTGTTTATATAGTATGGGGTTAATATTTTGTCGGTCTTTTGACTCAATTATTTATGAAGTTCCTAGCAAATATTTGATTAGTCACATGGTGTTGTTTCTTCTTCTCCAGTGGATGTGTGTGCAGACTGCTCTAACGCTGGTATGTAGGTGAGGGAACGAAACTATTTTTTGTGTCTAATAATATTACGTTGCCTCACAAGTGAGGGGCAGCAAGGGAAGAAGTGGTGTTTGGCCTGTAGTGATTGTCCTGTAGGCAGGGAAGTGCCTCCTCTGGCAGGTGTATTCTGGTGGTGCCTACAGAAAGCACCATACAAAATGAACACCTGCAGGAAAAAGAAGATGAGATAAAGAAATAAAAGAAAGCTGAAGGTAAGTGAATATTGGAAAAGTACTGCAAAGGCAGATGCTGAAGGAGATATTAAGGTTTCAGAGTGAAAAAGATGTGAAGGAAAAGAAAGAGAAGTGACCAAAAGAGGAGACAACATAAGCTCAATGTACTTACAAGTCTACTGTAAATATTAACATTTTATCATAAAGGAATACACAAACTGGCTTGTATTTTGATTAAGGTGATGTTAGTGTATTTTCTGAGAAAACTAAAAAGATGGGTATAGACAACTTTATGAGCTACTCAAAAGAGAATTTGGAGGCTCCATGTGCCCTGTGGTTCCAGAGTTATATAAAATTATTTGAGCAGATTCATGATTTTGTATGATCGGCTCTGTTCCTTAGACATCTGTGACTGATCTGATCCTGTCAGGGGTAGGAAGAGCCTGAATCTTCCTCCTTCCCTTATTTTTTTTTTTTTTTGGTATTCAACTGTCTCTTTTTGAAAGCAGAAGAAGCTGTTTTCTATTAATTGGTTTCTCCAGGCATTTAAGCACTTTCCTCCTGAACCCCAAAAGAGCCCTTTTGTGCCATTCTGTGATAATTTTCTGTCTGGATCATTGTGCTTAAATCCTTCCCTCTTGACTCCTGTTGGCATTTACGGACCAACACCAGAGGCTAAACAGTTATCAACCATAACTTCATTCCTAAGAGTAAAAAATTACATTTCTGCAGTAATTACATAGGTGAGTATTGAATCTAAAGCTGAAAGTGTAGTTGATTTTAACTTTATTGAACTGTGCGTGGTTTTTTGCCACATTTAGTCATTTTTCAGCAAAACAATTCAGTACTTATGGGGTTCTGAGATGCAAATCATGTAGTTATTGGTAGTAGCAGTCCTGTCACTCAGGATGGATGAAGGAAGGTGCTGTTTAAGAATCAGAAAAGACAATTTAGAAATCCCAAAAAGCGTGAAAATAATTTAAACCCCACCACCTGTGAACCCAATTCCCAGGCTCCTGTGATCGTTGAACGTTCCTTGTAACACGTACGAAGTCACAAAGATCTGGTGCTGACATTTTATGTAGCATAATTCACCTTAAGATTAAAGTTGTATAGAATTATTCATTTCCTGATCTACATTTTTGCATAGTATTATTTGTCTTCAGTAGGTTATGTCCTGGGAAATATGTCTTTATACATGTGTTACTTCTGCATGCACTTAACGATTTTTTAGGATTAGTTAGTGTTCAGAGATTCACCTACATCAGAAAAAAGTGCTTCAAAATCATGAGAAAATTTAAATTATCATTTTAAAAACAGAATAAGGTTTCTGTTTTCCTCCTTGGTCTGCACAGGTCAGATTTTTCTCTGAAAACATGAGAACAATAAATTATTTCTTTTTGTCAAGTAAAGATGTAATTTTCAAGTAATCTCACGGGCCCCGGAACCGAAACCTTTTGACAACGTTACAATGGGACAAATGCTGCAATTTTAAAGGCACTGACATTATATATCCAATAATTTCAAGCTGCTTTTGCATTTGGCAGTGTGACAGACAGAGCTGTGTGACAGTTCCTGTAGGAATCTCTGCTTTATGGGATACCAGCAGCACCCAGTAACGGATGGATGGCCCCAGTAGGACAGGGTCAGTGCTCTGCTCCTGAAAACCCCCAGCCTGTGTGTGCTGGGCCTTTCTGTCACCCAGTACAAGTGCTGTTACTCCTCAATGTTTTCTCTCACCCCAGTACAGATTCTTTATTCCTAATACTATTATTATTCTGTTGGGTATAATTATTTTGGGCTCTGGTGCACCTCAGACATGTTGAATGTTTTTCATAGTCAGATGTGGGCAGTCACTGAAGAGTGTGATCTGTGCTGGCTTGCTCAGCAAAATACGTACGTGTAATTTGTATACAGAACGAGCTTTGTTTTTCAAAACCTGCCATTACTTTTACTAAGGCAAAATATATTTACCATGGAAAAGATTTTCAAAGTTATTAAGAAGGAATGTAGTTAAAATAAAAGTATCAACATTTATTAAGTATGACAAGTAAGCGGTTTATACAGCCGTGGCAAACATATGTTTTCACATCTGTTTTGAGTAATATCATCATGATTTTAAAAATGATTTATAGCTCTGCAGGCCATAAAATGCCAGCTTTGCTGTAAGCTGGAAGTTTTCAAACAACAAAGAAATTATTGAAGGCATATATTGAACATGTTTTTGTGTTATACACCTTGATATAACTTTACAAATCTGAGCACTCTGTAACAATTAAGACAGACACAAATGAAAATTAAGTAGCTAAAATTTAGCAGTAGTACTACTTTTGTGAAATCTTAGCATAAAACCCAGTAAACACTATTGTAATTATTATAGGTAAATACTGTGATATCCCTCAGGATGTACAATTTTTGTTTTCCATATCCCATTTTAAGTGATCTCAGCACCAGACAAAAATGTGCCGCTTTGTTCTCATCAAAGTAATTTCAAGGTAATTAGGGCTGAAGAAAATATAGCTTAATAGTGTTTCTTTAAAAGACAGTTCATATCCAGTTGTATTGAGCTCTTTGCATATGTTGGTGAGGCAGAATTTACAGGAATAGTGGCCGTCTCAGCGCAGAGGGGTTAGAGCCCAGACAGACCAGTACCTGTAAGCTTTTTGAAGGAGAAATGCCATTAAATCTCAATTTCTCCACATCCTTTCATCATCTTTTGGGGAAGTATGGTCAGGCTTAACATTAGAGGACAACGAAGTCAAACCTCTTTTTAGGTCTGCAATTTTTTGGTGTTTTTTTATACAAAATACATTGTTATATTTTTGTCAAACGTCTTTAACCATTATGGTGCCCAAGTATTTTGCCTGTGCATCCGTATCAGGGTGTGAGTGAAAACCATATGAAGAGTAATCTGGACTTTATTTTGAAATCACTAGTGAAAGGAAACAGAGTTAGAAAATCCCCTGCAGAACAGAGCCCCAGATGTTTACAGAAACTTAAACACAAATTCTTCCTGATTGTGCTTACTTGATATGTCTGGTTTTAAGCAGTTGCATTTTTCCTGCACAATTGCTCACAGAAATTAAACTTTAAATTCATCTGCTTCAGTATATATCCTGGAAAAAATCTCTATTGTATGGGAAAGGATTGCATTTGACACAGCCCTGTGTAGGCTTTATGGAAACCTCTGTATGAATTCTGGCATGAGGAAGGTTAAACGAGCCAGAAAAGAATTTGGCCATGCCTTCCCGTCGGATTCAAATGCCGGTACAATGATTCTGTTTGACTGCATGACAAGAAATATTTCAAACTCCTCGTATAGGATGGAGTAATAACAGACAGTGGCCCAACTCTTGCCACAGACATCAGTGGGAACGTTCACTGTGTCTTGGGTGGGAACAGAGTTGGGCCAAAGCCTGGTATTTTGGAAGGTCGCTCCCCCAGCAGTTACTGCTGGTTGTTACTGGGGACAGGACTGGACACGCTCACCGGCTGTGCGGGTGCTGTGCAGCAGTGACGTTCCCTGAGCCCTGCTGAGTCCCAGGCACACACCAGCCCTCCCCCTCTGCTCTCATTTTAGCAGGAGGCAGAGCACGATGTGTGGGTCCTGGGGTGACCATGGTGTGCTTTGAGCCGGGGTTCACACGGGTGTTCGGGGCGCTGGAGCTGCACTCCACCACAAGTGAACCAGGGTAAAATTTCATAGGAAACTTTCCTAAATGACCAGTATCTTCAGCTGTTCCCACTGTTCAGGCAGACTTTGAGTAGAAATAAAGATTGTGTTTGTTGAGAAAGTGATTTGCTCTGAATTTCCCAGAGCTGCTTGGTGGCAGTGCCACCCTCCTTTAGCCCAGTCATCTGCATCTTCAGAGCACAAGTCTGGGCTCAAGGGCTGTGCCTCATGTTTCCAGTAGCCTCCAAACCTGTGCGTCTGGCAGCTATTCCTTTTCGTTTTATTAAAGAACACCTTTCCCTTTATTACTTCAAGGAAATGGGAATTTTGCATCATTTCTGTCAGCTGAGTGAAATATTTTCAGATGGCCAGAGACTACGGTAATGAAAGAATAACTATATTTATTTCTTGTATTTCATTAGCGGAAAAGAGGTTTTATGCTGTTTAAATTAATCATTGCCAAAGGACAGGGTTACTCACAATGTGAGGGGAGGAGAACGAGCAGGTGCAGAACACCTGAAACAGCAACAGGCCTGGGTGGTGGGGGTGTCCTCCAGACAGAGGACTTTTCAACAATTCATCTGAAAGCATCCAGATGGAGAGTGCAGGGAACAAGGGGAACTGAGTATGAAGCTGTACCACACAGCATCTATACAAAGTGTTCGATAGGTGCCAACACTTCAGATGCTCACCGTGCTGTTTCTTTGATGTATCAATAGATGCATGTTAAAGATATAATGAGAAAAAAAGACATTTTCTTCATGAGTGTGTTCATGAGTCTCCTCCTGAGATACACAAAAAACTCCCTGAGTTAGAAGTGAAATCATGTTCCCTTTGGTACATGAGTGTGTATATTGGAGACCCAGGATCATTTCCTAAGCACTGGGTGCAATCATACTTGGGTTTATAAGTTGCAAGGGTTTGTTTTTCTAAAAACCTGAAGTGACATGCGCAGTGCAAATGTTCACTGGAAAATTCAGAGTTATTTTTACATTTTCTGTCCTCTGAGAATACTGAAAGATAGAAGCACAGTGCTCTATTCTTGGTAGAGAGGCTTTTTCCACAAGTTGTTTTTTTTTATTGTTGTTGTTAAATTTAACCTGCAAGTGAACTGACAACTGTTAAAATGGTGGCCTAAGAGTAGATGTGTTCTTTCATCAGTCAGTCAAACCAAAAAAAACCCAAACCCATGAAACCAAGGGTTTTAAACTTATTAACACTTTAGATTCACAATATATGTAATAGAAAGTAATGCTAGAGCTTTAATTTTTAAAGTGTTTAGACTGATATAATTATGATTGTGTGTTTAACCATTGCTGAAACATTTATAAATACAAGGGCAGTTATGCAAGAGGTATTAATGAAGTATTCCAAGGTCACATCTTTAAGTTTATATTAGAACTTTATTTGCAGAATCATTTTTAAGAATGCATTTTTTCTCAAGACTAAAATACTTGCTTCATAATTATCTTGGCTGCTGGACCAAGAGTTTCTTACATTGATATATAATTTATTAATATATTTTATTTATTAGATTTCAGTGACTTTAATGTATTTCTGTCTAAACACTACAAATTATGAGTCTGTATAAATGTGCTGAAATCATGAAATTTTCTATGCTGAAAAGGCTTTGGACCGGTTTTTTCCGTAAGGTATTCCTGTAAGTCCATGGAATAAAATGGGCAAATAAGAATGAAATAAGATGGAAATAAGGCAACTGCTCTCCAAAGTCGGGTTGTCTCTTCAGAGTTTACCATTTTCACTTCTCCAGTACTGTGAATTGAGTTTTAGGAAGGTCCATATTATTGAGCTATATTCCATTTGAAAGGCATAAAAAGGGGAGAAAAATTGCTGATCGGCACCCAGTGACCTAAGAAAGCTTTTGGATTAGGGGATTAGGCCCAGGGATCTGCTCCTTAGAGTTAGTACTTGTAATAAAACTGACCCTTTGAATTCTCTGACTCTTAATACTTCTGATGCAAAGTCATTAACTTGAAAACTGCAGTTGGTGACATTCTAATGTCTGTGAGTTATTTAATGAGTTTGCCTTCAGTCCTCATTACAAGCAGTAAGATCTGAGAAATATGCATCCTGAGAGGCTGCTGAATGGTTTTCTCGTGTTACAGAAATCCTTGAGATCTCTGGGAACGTGCTGACAGGGGTTCAGCCTCCCCTGCCCGTGCTCTGAGCCAGCCGTGAGCACCAAACCTGCTCCTGAGAACTTGTGTTTGTGCGTTTGCGTGCCCAAGGGTGGAACCAGGCATACGTGGAGGGAAGGAAGAGGTTCTTCTCTGTTTGAACTCATCCAGTAAGCCTTAGACTGTCACTGCTTGAAATTTTTGTTGGTACAGACAGTATATGTTACTGGAAAAGCATGTTGTTTCTAGCAAGGACAACAAAGTCTATCATCAAACACTTCTTCACTAGGAAACTACTTAGAAGCCAGCAATTTCTGCTTTCAGTACAGGTATCTGTTAACTGAAACAGATTTTTTTGCATTTTTCATGCATTTGATTTAAGCCAAAGTAAGTGAACAGCTAAAAATTTAAATTAATAACAAAAATTATTGGTGATTTTGAAAGTTTTTCAATATTTGTGTCTGTGGAAGACCTGCAAGAAATTCATAGAATTCCTGATAATAAAAAATAAATCCTTAGTGGCCATATAAGGTAGTGAACTAACCTCAGATTGGAAGTGGAAGAAGATTATCCTCTTGAAATAGATAGGTAGTCATGGGATCAGAATAAGTGTGTTCTTCATTATATTTCAGGCATTGCATTGAATTACATCGATAGAGTTACATGAGATCTTGTTAGCAGACCTGGTGTGACCCATATATTGAACTCAGAAGCCACTGGGGCTGCAGAACATAAGGAGGTCCGGACCACAGCCAGCTCAGGCTGTAATTTCAAGGAAATCAGATTTCATGTTCGATTGTTGGGGCAGAGGGCACCGCTACAGTACTATTTACTGTGTGAGGTATTTGTTTATTATAGCCATATGTATTTCTGGGGATGGACAGTTCTATTAGTAGCTTTTTCATATTATCAGCTGTACTTTGGAAATTAAGCATTGTACCTGAAAGAGTGGGAGGCCACAATAATAAGCAATCGATATAGTTTTGACTAATTTAAAACAAGCACTTTATTTTGAAGAAAATGGCCCAGTTTGAATTTTTTCCATGAAACTCCCTGCACTTTTCAATAAGCTCAGTATTAATGTCGTGATGTTCTTTTAATGATTCTTATTAATACAGTAGCAAGTAGATGCATGGGTGAGATAGTGTAATAATCAGCATGTAAATGAAATGCATATTATATATGTTGCCCAAAACCTTATTGTCCTCACACAGAAAATAGAAATATGTCTGAAAACCTTTTTTTTTTCCCTTTTTTTTTGTTCTTGACTGTATTCAAGTTTTTTCACACTCATGTTATTATTCTCTATATTCTCCATAAATTGATTTTAATGAGGAAAAAAGTGTGCAGAATAATTAAGGAGCTGTCATGTTTCTAAAATGTCTCCTTTAACTTACCTCAATCATAGGAGCAGTTTATTTGCCAAAAGGGTAACCAAACCTTAAATGACTGATTGTGAGATTGTCATTATACAACCCAGTAAGTTCTGAAATGACAGAATGAGAATTCCAAGGAGGACATGGTCATTCTTACGCTAACAGGAACATTTTACCAGTACCTATCTCAACATCTGGCCCGTGCTGGGAAGTGCCAACACGAGGGGCTGCTGGGTCACCACAAGGGGCTGGTGCCTGCAGATGGGAGGTGAATGCTTACGTATGCTGAAGAGTTCCAGCTGTGAATATTCTTCTTGTAGCAGGTACTTGGGACTGGTAGAAGGATGGAAGGAGAGACACCTGTGCCTTGCTGTATGTGGGATACCTTGGTCCCTGGGATACTCTCTGGGAAGCAAACTTCCCTCTGAGAGCTCCTCAATTTGTAGTAGGAGATGGAATCTCCTAAGTGAAGCCTCTTTCAGGCTCCTGTGTCTCTGTTACATCTGTCACACTGTCTCCAGTTAAAGCTGTTTCACTTCATCTGAGTGATTAAATATTCATAGGAGCAGGCTCCTTAACTAGATCCCTTGGCCTGCTGCATTGTCAGCTCTGCTGTTGAGCTGCTTTGTGTCCTTTCTCCCCTCCCCAAACTCCTTTACTAAATAATCCCCAACTAATAGTGTGATGGTTTGAAAACAGGACTCTTGTCTCTCAAGTGGCCACTCCATTTGGGGCTTATGAGACCATCAAGCAGGGAGTACTGTCATCCCTAGGCTTACGATCTGTATCAGATCCTCCAGACAGGACCCAAGTGAAGCTTCACAGCCAAGATACATGTGGCCAGAGGGACCCTGGGCATCAATTTAGAGGGCTAAAGGCAGCTGTGAGATAGGCTGTTGGCTTTTTTTAGGTATCTCATCAATGCCTCATTGACACATCTGTGCCCAGCATTAGGACACCAAGTGCCTTTATAGCTTTAACTTGAAGGATCAGACTTGTGAAAGTCTCTGAGGCATCAGTCCTATTTCCATAACTGTAGTTTGCATGAATATCTGGGAAAATCAGCCCCTAAGTAATTTAGCCACTTTTGAGAGTAGAAGTTTGTCCTGGTTTCAACTGGGATAGAGTTAATGTTCTTCTTAGTAGCTGGTACACTGTTGTGTTTTAGATTGAGTATGAGAATAATGTTGATAACACACTGATGGTTTCGTTGTTGCTGAGTAGTGTTTATCCTAAATTGAGGACTTTTCAGCTTCCCATGCTCTGCCAGCGAGGAGGTGCACAAGAAGGTGGGAGGAAGCACAGCCAGGACAGCTGCCCCTCACTAGCCAGAGGCATATTCCATACCATAGGATCTCACGCTCAGTATATAAACTGAGGGGAGTTGGCTACAGGGGGATCAATCTCTGCTCGGGGACTGGGTGGGCATCGGTCAGTGAGTGGTGAGCAATTACATTGTACATTGCTTGTCTTCCTTGGGTTTTATTTCTCTGTCTTTTTGTTATCTTCATTTTCACACAATTATTATTACTATAATTATTATTAGTAGTAGTAATATTTTTATTTATTTTACTTCAACTATTAAACTGTTCTTGTATCAACCCATGAGTTTTACTTTTATTTTTCATTCTATTCACCATTCCGCTGCAGGGGGAGGAGTAAGCGAGCGGCTGTGTGGTGCTTAGTTGCCAGCTGCCATGACAAAGTTGGACTCCTGAGTAGTTTTGAGATGTTGTTCATTTGTGATGTATTTATAATGATGAATCATGTTCGTGAGAACTGTTAAACATGTATCATTTTCCCAAACGGTTGTATTGCGCACACACAGGCTCACTTGCACTTTAACCCTTTTAACCATTAGAAGTCTGAAATTCAAAACAAAGGAGTACAAAGCTAGACAGTGATTATTCCAAAACAGAATTCCCCTGGCACACTGCTTTGGTCAAGCTTGGCTGTTGCATGTTGCTCTTGAAATACCAACTGATTTATTTTCTTCTTTTATTTTGTAGTCAATGTGACAGTAGTTTCCAAAGCAGATTTTTCTTCTAGTTGACAGAATATGACAGGCTATAACAAGTAGTTTAATAAATAAAATTCTGCTTCCAGGTGTATTTTGAGATGTTATAATTTATAAAACATTGTATAGTTTTGAATCTGTTTTATCTGTCACCTGGACTCCTGTGCAGTATTTTGATAGCTAGACTTGGCTTGCGTGAATTTGCTGGCATATCCCATGGCTTATTTGTGTGAGTGTTGTCAGTGAGGGGATACTTAACTAACATCTTTAATGACAGTTCAGTGGAGTGCTGCTTCTGGTAGGGTAGAAGATGCCTTTTTGCTGTAGAATATGTTGGAGGATGGAGCATCTCTGGTGGATAGCTGAGCTGGAGCAGAAAATGGATTAGGTGTGTGTACACGTGTCTATATTCATTGCTCAGAAAATAGCATGTTTTTTATACATTGTAACCTTTGGAGACATTTTAGACACTGTCAATTAGGAGTTTGGCCTCTATTTATTATTGTTGTCTTGTTTTGTGTTAGTTTTAAAATCTAGAAAGCGACTGTAATGAAGATGCCCTTCAGGCAGAAGTGTGGAGAAATTCACATATGAAAGGAGAAGTTGCCCAAGTTGCTGTTTGACTTTTGACATTATTGTCATATAGCCGACGGCATCGCGGGCAGAAGGGATATAGATGGAAAGATGAGCCTGAAGTTACTCTATAAAAAGAGTACATTTATATATACTGTATTTTCTTTTAACTGGTGTATTTTAAGGACAGGCAATGGTGCCGCCCGACTGTGCAGTGCTGCAGTGGTCTGTCTCCTGGGGGGATTGATGCCTCAGAAGTGGGGAATCCTTCAGCCAGAGCCCGATCCCTAGTGTGACCAAACTGCTTGTAGCATGAAACTGGCTCACGTCTTACGTATGGCACTGCAGCGTGTCACACGGACACAGCCTGGCTGGGAAGTAGCTGTAGCGTAGATGTACGTGTGCATCACGAAAATGAGACTGTTTATCTAAAAAGAAAGATTATAACAGAAGAAATCCAGAAGGTAAAATAATACATATTAAAAAAACCTTGTTTTTCAGGTTGTTGAATCAATTTATAGTAATGTGTGAGTGAGCAGGAAGGTAACAGCATCTGGTAGCAATAAATGTTTCCTTTCCTGAGTTACCAAATTAGCTATGGGAAGGTGATTAGAAGTAAAATATAATGATTTCTGATAGAAATAGGTAACACTGCAAGGACTTTGTGATAAGAACTTGATAAATGTGTAAAATAAATGCCAAACTGGTTTTGAAAAGGGGGGAGATTATTATTTTCTATGTTGTGTGCCAAGATTTGTGCATTTCAAATGTTTGCAGTTGGCTTCTTTTCAAAACTGATAAATAATGATGTTTGTTGCGGAAACAATTATCCTAAAAATAATTTGAAAGAATTGTATCCCCCTTTTTGTTTGCCTATGAAGACCACATTCAATTTATATATAGACAGAAAGAGCTCCACTTGCATCTATAAAACAGTTCTTAAATCATTCTAAATTATTGATGTGCACAAAGAACTCTTTCCGCTTTTGTTTGAAGTTTTATTTCTGCGGCGTTGTGCTTTCTAATTGTACTTTCAACTACTATGACATCTGTTATAGTTGTTTCAAAAACTTTCAATACTTTTCTTTTTTAATGATAGACAGTCTTTTCAAAGACAAACTGTCTTCATTTTGAGCAAGAAAAATAATTAGTTGAAAAAAGATCACTGATTTGGCCAGGCAACTCACCATTTTACTTTTTTTTTCCTGCAAGTTGTTGTTTTATATGATTCCAGCACCTACTCAACAGAAAGCTGGCCAAGAAGAATTAATCTCTGCAGCAACTCAGAAACCATAGAGCATCAGCATATGTCCTTTGCTTCCCTGAGGAAATCCAGGACTTTATTCTACCCAAAAGACTATCAAGAAAGTACTTCACAAACTAGTAGTCTCTATATGTCTAACAGATGGAAAAGCTACCATTCCAAGCTGCTATACCCAGCAATATAGGAAAAAAGCTCAGCAATTAGAGATGAGATTAATCCTTAAAAGTCTGCTTAGAAATCCTTTTTAATATCACTAGTGATACGAATATGTGGTGTAGCAGTAAACTTAGTTCTAATGATCTATGACATAATTACAGTCTTATATCTGGCATAAAAATACAGTTGACCTTAAAGTATTCCAGATGAGGAAAGCACAATGTACAGACATTTCCTTGTCTTTTTTTCAGGAGAGAGTCCTTTTCCCCTTAAGGTAGAATAGGCTTTCAGCTTTGCAAGATTTAAGTCCAGGACTCTGGTCCAGTTGCAGTACACCATAACTAACCTTCGAATTAGAAGATGCCTAGAATTCATATAATAATTAATACAACGCTAGAGGGTTTAATTGACCACAAGATTAAACTATTAAGGAAAAAATTTCATCCTAATTGAGAATTGAACCCCTAGCCTTTATTCATTGAGTGTCTGCTCTGCCACTTGAGTCGTGAATTAGGGGTTAATTGACTGTCTAGAATCTCCCAAGGAGCAATCATTTTATATAATGGTGCTAACACATACTGTAGTAAGGCAATTTTTAATGGCATCCTTTTTTCCCCTGGATTTAGAGAGTTTTCCTGAGGACAGCAAGAAAAGATGCTGGAAGTGGGGGAGGGAAGAGGGGTGTAACCAAAAAAATGTGGGTTCGCAGTTAGAATGAGACCTCACTAATTTTTGGTTAATAAACCCCCTAATCTCTGTCCTGTGGGTCCTGCTCTGATCCCAGCGCTCTTCCACGTTCCTCTTGAGAATCCTACTGACCTGCAGTGAGATCTCGCATCGGTCCCACTGCAGTTGAAGGGTCTGAGATCCATGGAATGCATCTCAGTTTTGTTAGGCACGTGATTAATTAGTTTTAGTCTGTGAACCATGTTTTGCTCTCCAGTTTCTCCTGTGCAATTCACGTGTCCGTGATTTGAGAGGTTGTAACTTCTAAGCCTGTGTATCAGAACTGGATTATTATCTTGAATCTTACCTTGGTCTGAGTGGTGTCAAGAACATATGGTGTGAATTCTCTTAATATTTTTTTTCTTTCTGTGCCACTGTCTCATTGTATCTACTTTTTATTTTCCCTCTTCTCTATTTGATTTTTTTCAGTATGTAATTTTGCTGCATATTTAAGTGGCCTCTCGTTTTCAGTGATGGTGGAATGTAAATTCATTGACAAAAAGTTCAAATTTGTGGCAAAATTACAATTCCCAGCTCAAGTTGTTATAAAGACTTAGAAATAACCTGTAAGTAATTTTAAATACTATAAAAATTATAAAAAGAAGGGGCTAGGTATACTTATATTTTTTTTTGCATTTTGTATTTATTTGCTTGCATGGTAATTAATAAAATTCAGTACTTCATAGTAGATTTTTCTGCTTCATTAGTGCAAATTGGCAGAACTTTTCTAATTACTATTCTCCTTTGAAGAATAAATAATAGAGATAACATCAAAACTTTTTAACTAAATTAAAACTTGGTTATGGATACAGCTAGGCATTCTTATATTTAAGTATATTCTGGTTTTTAAGTGTTTTTATAAAAGTGACATCTTTACAAATACTTGAAGAAGCTGTCAGAATTTAGGAGAAACTTTTTGTGCAGCATTATCAGAGATGAAGGGAAATGCAGAAAAGTTTAGCTGCTTAAACTTTCATTTTGAAAACTAATTTCAAATCTTCTGGGCGAGAAGGACTGTCTGTAGGTGATTCATGTGTAAAATCACTGTGGGCTTAGCAGAGTTTGACAAGAGATCTGAAGAGGACTAGCACCCTGTGGCACTAAGGTGCTCAGAAATAGGAGCCGGTTAAAGATGTTTGATGAGCAGGTACTTTACTTTGTGCTGTTGATGTTGAGCCAGGTTCACATCCAAGAGGGGCTTTTGCAATGTCACCAGCAGGTCACTGTGCATCCAGAAGGCAGCAGCTCTCAGCTCTGTGTTGCTCTGCTCTGGCACGTGGAGAAGGACAGTGCTTTGCAGGTGTGGTGTGTGGGCATCCCCGCAGAACAGAGATCGCCCCAGCTCACCCAGTGCCCCCTTGCACTGGCACGCGAGGTTGCAGAGATGTGACGAGGGGTCAGCTAAGGTGGACAGGACTCGCTTCTACCATAGCTCCTTGTTGCAGGGTGATGCGTTGCGTTCACAGCTTAACTTCTGTTTCACAAAGAAGCATATGTGCTCACAGGCCTTTTGCTTACATTTGCATTCTGGTGGAATCCGGGCCACCAGCCAGTGTACGATCACAGACCCACAGGTTTCTCCTAGATAGTGTAAAGCAGCACAGTCAATCACACGGGCAAGAAGACCCAAGTGTGAAAGTCCAGGTGACTCCATTACACATCCACTGAAGAGCTGTTATTTTAAAGGTGACTTGTAGATATACACACACACTTTGTAACCTGCTTTATCTGCAAAGGAGATTTGAAAAACACTCTTGTGCATATTGGGTATTACAGAAATATCAGTAGCACAGTCTCTTAGACTTTCTTTTTTTTGCTTGAGGTGTTTTAGGAAGCTGGAAGTGTGGAGAGCGAGCATGGCACAGACTCTTCAGCTGGAGAAAAAGTGTTTGAGACTAAAAAAATGATTATTCTTGATTCTAAACATTAGAGGTGAACAGATAAAATAGATAACAAATACAAAAGAAAGAGGGTTTTGCAGTATAATTCAGATTTGAGTTGGGTTTTATAGTCACTCATTTTCATCTGGTCAGTAAAATCTCAGAGTAAAAACTGAGGAAACAAGATCTGATACTTTTATCATGAAAAATAAGCCCGGTGTTTTCTGCAGTGTGAGGAAATAGTTGTCCCAGCTCCCATAATAACAGTCTAGGCTATCAAAAGCTGCCACCATCTGAGGAGGATGGTGCTCTGGTGAAGAAATAAAGTAAGAAAGAACAGCTTTCCTGTTGCTTCTGCCTTGGGAAAGAAAAACCTGGACATGTTCACAGTATGAACTAAGTGACAAAGGCAATATTGGATACTCCAAGTGTGATTCCTTTCCTCTTCTCACCTAGTTCTAACTTCTCCCCTTTAAATATAATTCTGTTCCTGTTTTTTTCCACCTGCTGTTTTCTAAAACTCGCACATGTTCCCAGTCCACATACTCCATCATTCCTCAGTTACACTCTGTCCACATTTTACTCTGCCATTTCAAGCTCTGTCCGGCACCCAGCTCCTGGCCTGCCTACCTTCTTTTCTTTCTCTTTACACCTTTTTTTTCTATAGGAAACAAATGACTCCATTTATTGACACAGAAATCTCCAAGGTCAAAAACCTGTTTTTTGGTGGCTTTTTAAAATTCAATTATTCTTTTCAAATAAGTACCACACCCCGAGAAAATTTTAACACTGTCAAGGACTTCCAAGTAAGCTTGATAAGTGTAACTGACCTTCTGTAATATCACTGTCTGCAGCTGGGCCAGATCAACAAAAAATCCAAAAGGTATCACGTAGATGGGCTGTATCAGAAATAGAAACTGCTGCTCTCAGAATTATGTTTTTCCCCCCAGTACAGACCTGCAGTTCCCAGACCTGCTGTACAATCCTTTATTTACATGCCTTGGCGTGATAATTTGTTGGTGATTTTGCATGTGGCCTGTGCAATTCTAGCGTGTAACCAAAGGTGGTGCATCATCACTGCTCTGGTAGGAGTTAGTCCTGGCCTCACAGCCAGGTGAGATACATCCACACAGCCCTCCCTTTTCCCACTAGTTTATTTGTAATTGCATTGCAAAATCACATCTTGTATGAAGCCTTTTAGTAGAGGCCAGTTAGCTCTTAAGAGCAATTGCCACTGAATCGTTTGGATGGACTTGACCCTGAATCAAGGTTTCTTATGTCACGGTGGAAACTGTGGATCAGATTTTCTCCTGTAAATTTGACATAACTGCTTGGAGTCAGTGGAATCCTTCTGTAGAGTTTCAGAATCCCTCTGTAAGACCAGAAGCTGTACATTGAAGGTATTCAGCAATGCTCAAGGAGTACTTTAAATCACGCTGTAATTCCAGTCACTTTGTTTCCCTTTGGAAGTTTGCCTTTAGATAGACAGGGTCTAGCAAAGTTCTCAGGCAGTTAACAAGCAAATAAAACCCCCACCAGCCCCCTCCCAGTGCTGCCATAAAGAGGTCTGTTCTGAGAGTTATGTGGAGCTGTGGAGAGCCGTGGTTCTGCTTCGAGCATGCCCTTGCGTGTAGCATTAGCCTTCACCTTCCTTTACTGGTGCTGGAGGAAGTAACTGATAGTCATCGACACGATTTCCTGGGCAGAGGACATTCAGATTTTTATTATGATATTACCAGGACGTATGTTTGTTGAAAGAAGATATATATATCTCTATGTTTAGCCTCAGAATATAAACTCTGTAGAAACAGTATATTACCTGCATGAAACTGAAAATATGGGTGACATAGTGTGCAGGAGTCGGGCCCAGCTTTGCTTACAAATCAGCCTGATGATGAGGCTGCAAAAGTTATATTTTCGCTGCTTTCACATACTGAATTTATTAGCTTCTTGAAATTGATTTTGGATGCCTTTCATTTGCCATTGGGCTGAAGTCAAAAGCAAAACGATGATGTACCGCATTTTGCTCACTCATCTTTTTATTGCTCAACTGTTGTTATTGAGTAAAAGACATTCAGTGTGTTTCCCAAAGGAGACAGAAAGCACATTTCATTTTCTTTTTAATTGACGGAAGTTTAACTGAATGCAAGTCCAACAATCCTCAGCTTCAATACCGAGGTGGTGGCTATAAAGGGGTAGAGGAGATGGGGTCTGGGGTTGGGTTTAGATCAGGGCTGAGAGCAGAAGCCACAAGGGCTGTCAGACTTCGTACCGTGTTACTTGCTTGGAAGGAATGGGGCAGAGTTAATATCACTGCAGCGCTATGAAAGTGTTCAAGTAGTTTTCTCTGGGAAGGTAATGTGAACTCAGCAGTATCATTGCTTTGATCTTTGGTTAAAGTCTAACAAAACTAGATTGCTGTTTGATTGACAGCCTTGTCAGAGAATGAATGAAGACTGACACTCTCATATTGAAAGCGCAGCGTTTACAAAACTTAAAGCCTGAGTTTTCTCATGACGCTGCTTCTTTTGTGGAAGACTGAATTTCACATTTATTTTTAAATAAGTGTGTACCTTGCTGTGTGCAGCTAAAACGTAGGATTTTCGACTGCTGGCTCACCAATGCTTCTTACCCTGGTATTTGACGCAGGTGTGTTTATAGCAACAGTACTGTCATAATGTATTTGAAGAAGTTATTGTTTGAAGGCTTGAACGTGGTGGTATTTATCACAACTCAATAGCAAATAATGATTGATCCGACATGTGGGTGATGGGCACGGAGGTGGCAGGCTGCAGCTTGATTTGGGGAGTGTATCTGGCAGTTACTGAGTGGGTCTGATACAAGGGTTACAGGGCTTCCACCACACAGTCCTACCGGGAGAGGCTGAACTCGGCCATTGCCTGTTCCTTGAATTGTCCCCTTCATACCCTCAAGGGAACAGAGCCTAGTACTAAAGAGAGGTAATTTGTGGAGTAGTCTTCTTTCATGCCAGCAATCCGCTTAACTGGCAGCCCTCTCCCAGTCTACCTTAATTCTTTGTAACCAGTTTTAAATGTCCTGAGTTTGAAGTCTACCTTACCTTCTCTGCTGCTTGGATATTTCGGGCAGACATGGGCAACCAGCTGTCGGTGGTGCTGGTTGAGCAGGACGTTGGACAAGGTGACCTCCACAGGTCCCTTCCAGCCTCAACCATTCTGTGATTCTGGTCATCTTCCAAATGATGTTCTGCTGTCCTGACATAGCCTTGGTGGAGTGTCTTCCCATCAAACTTGCCTTTCTGCTTTGGGATGTCTCTATCTTGGTCATGTCAACCTGTGTCCAGCCTGCTGGTTAGCTCCAGGGCAGACTGTTCTCCAGCTGTCAGCAGGGTGAAGCCTTGAGATGTCACCTAGCTATACTCTTGTCCATCAAAAGCTGCAGTCTAGATTGTACTTTTCCACACTTTCCTCAATTTCTTCTTTAAATTGGACAAGAAAATATATTTTGTTCAGCTAGCAAAAAAAAAAAAGGGGGGGGGGGGGCTTTAAAAAATCCCACCCCATTTTTGGGGGGGGGGGGCCTTAAACAACTCCCACTCCTATTTTTATGTGAAATGACATTAACTGCCAGGATTTCAGTAATGAGTAAGAATGAACCAGATTGTGTCTATTGCTATTGCCACATCAAAATACCTTAAGCAAGGCAATGTCTCTCCAAAATAATAATCCTGCATTATCCAGAGGTGTTAGTGGAGACTCTATTTATATGCTCCAGTTTAAAAATAGGCATCCAAGAGATCTGTGCAGAAGGGCTGATGCTGTGCTACAGGGCGTGGGAACTGAACTCAAACTGGCTTTACTGACAGTGTTTTCTGAGACTACATCATCAGTCTTTCCTGTCCTGCTCAGTCTCGATTTACTTCAGTATTGCTAAATTCTGGGTGCAGTTCTTTCCTTACCTCTTAAGTCATATACGTCTTATATGAATAGATGTGTGTGTGTATATAGCATTAAGTATCTATAAAAATATGCATAAACACTTGCAAGCTGGTAAGTATGCAATACAATATCATACCTTTATCTACTGAAGTATCCTTTATGAAAAGCTATGAATTAAAAGCCAAGATTAAAGCCACTTTCATCAGCAAAGCAGCTTTGCTGAATAAACCTTACATTTGGCCATATTTTCAAAGTGGACATGTATAAGTCACGAGAATAATTACCATTTCATCATTTGAAGTCTGCGAATGAGTGATTTCAGAATGAAAAGCATGTGTAGCTCTGCTGATTATGCAGAATAAATTATTTTCAAACCCCACATTTACATCAGTACTTTTTTTATTGTGGGGAAAATGCATGTCCACAAAAAAATAATGATCGCCTAAATTTGCTGTAAACATTTTTAAAACATATATCTGAAATTCCTTTTGGAAATGTCTACAGTCTGCTTCCATATTGCAACACATACCGTAAGAAAGTCTTGCCTGCAAAGACTGTTTTTAAACAGTTTTCAAAATTGCACTGAATAATAGCTCATGTACAAAAATCAGTATGTTTCTATAGCAAACAGCATTTTCTAAGCTATGACAAGTTTCTCCCTGGATAATTTTTAATGTCATCATAGGATTAGTTTAGCTTTCCCTATTTTTTTTTATGTACGTAGTCACTGGTGGTATATTAGGAATTCTTCTGAGTCATTCTAGTTCTGTCTTATTCTTTTAGTCTTTAGAGGCTTTTGTGGACATAAAGGTTGTCGCTGTTGAAGGTTTTGTTCTGTTCTGTTCTTTTTTTCCTTTCTCTCACTGCATGTACATGTGTGTACATGACATAACGTAGGTATTTAGGAACTAATTCTGTCGCAATGATTTGATGAAGCATTTCTGGAACTTGCTGTATTTAGATTAAAGATTTATAGCTCTCCTTTTTGCCTCAAACCTCAGTTTTAATGGCCAGAAGAGAAAAGAGACCCCAAACCATAAACATCTTAAGTGAAATATCCATAGTACCTTCAGTTAATGGTATTTCCTTAAAGCAGGTAAGTTACTGAGCCCCCTTTTAAAACAAGAGTGTTAATTTACTGTTTCCTTTCATCTGCTGAAATAATTACTTTTCTTTTTTACCTTCAGTGGTTTGTTCTGGTCGTTAACATTTCTGTAAAATTAAGTTCGAAAGGTGCTTTTAATGTTCAGATAGACTGCAGTGCACATTTGACTGTTAAAATCAACCTACTTAAGGCAGAACTAATGTTTAACACTCGCAGCTATTTGAAGTAGTTCACTGCCCAGTTTAATGGTGCTGCCAAGGGCAATGGTCACATTACTCGCTGTTATGTTTTGGAGGGTTTGTTCTGCTGGCAATAAAGACAATCCATGATATTTCTGAAAACATTGGCTTAGATCTTAAAGACATCATTTTTCTACTAACAAGCTGTAAACTGTAATTTTTGGGGAGTGGTGGACAAGAAACACTAACCCCTGCTCTTGGCCACGTTCTCCATTTAGGAGTCGTAGTTGCATGCTGCAGTGTTAGCGTTGAGTGAATTTTCCTGCAAGCTCTGTTGAAATAGACATAATGAAGCTGTACAAAAGCCATGGTGATGGTCAGCTGCGCTGGGAGAAGTGATCTTATATAATGGGAATTTGGTTTTTCATTTTGTATTTTATCAAGACAGTTTTAAGATACCTGCACTGGTAGGTGAAGAGCAATGCTGAGAAGCTCAGCCTGACCTGATGGAAACTTGGTGCAGGAGATGGAAGGTGCATGGTGTGGAGACAATTTGGCTGCTGCATTGTGAACCATCTCAGTTGTGGTTATGGCCCAACCAGTAGTTTCTGTTTCATCGCATTTTTTGTGGCTTTTGCTGGTTTATTTGCTACAGAATTGGGTATGTCTGTCATGCACCGTTTGCAGTATGAAAACCTTCCTCCAACCTTGCATTGAGGGTAGACCATCCCCGTGGCCAAAGTCACTCTAAGCCATTCTGCTACTAACGCTTCCTCAATCTGTGGGGTTTAGAATGTAGGTAAAGTAAAATTATTTATGGGAATCTTCAGGCAAATACTACAGAAGAAAACGTAACTACTTCTTCCTGTAGTGGAGTTGATGAAAACTTTGCTCAAGTCTTCAACAAGTCAAATGGGAAATGCGTGGTGTAGGACTGCCCCGAGGAACCCCCAACTCATTGAGTGACTAGAGCACATACATCGTATCTATTCCTATGCGAGGTCACAGATTTCTAACAAAATTAATGCTTTTTCTTCTTTGATAAGCAGGGCAGAAAGAGAATTTAAAGATTAAACAATACATCTTCTCAACCAGAAAAAAAGAATATATATTTATTAAATAGTGAATAAAATTTTCCCCTTGACTAGTCAAGTGCAATTTTACGAGCTTCAACAATGCTGAATGGATGTTATTGAGAAGTGAATTTGGCTCATTCTTTTTATGCTTTTAATAAATACCCAAGGGAAAGGCAGTTGTTCAAGGAAAGTGAAATACAAATAAACATAGAATTTATTCTCAGTAGGCATTCTGGGGAGCTTGGAGCTTGAGTTTTATGCCATGGTTTTTTTCCTGGTACTTGCAAGCAAATCTAAAATATTCATATAAGCTGTCAGTTCTCTAAAGTGAATTCATCCTTTTTAAAAAATAAAACTAAATACAGATTCAGTGGATAGAACAGAAACAATGTGAAACATAACAAATGACATTTCTGCTCCAAAGTACATCATTGTAATGGACCATATTATTCTGGACTGTGGATACAAATAATTTTTTTCCCCACAGCATCCTGTAACAATTCTTGAGACACAATCGTGCACAAAACATCATTTGTAATTACAGCAGCTTGCCATTTTCATCTGCTCCATGCTTATTTCCTGTTTGATTGATAATCCATGTGTTCCAAGCTAATGAAGGCTCTTCATGCGGCCACTTAATAGAAGGTGCTAGTTTTTACAACCTAAATTTCAGGACAACATTGGCAGTTTTTGTCTAAAGAAAAAAAAAAATAATTAGGTGCTTCACAGTGCATTTTTTCACATAGATTCCTAGGGTGACATGGAGAAATACAGATTCCCCAAATAGTGTCCTGTGGAGGGTCAGAGGCACCTTTTCTGGATCCACAATTATTTTGAGTACCAATTACTTAATTTTCTGTGTTATTTCTGACATTCTGACTTTTGAAAAACATTTAGTTGTATGGTCTAATAGTTGATGGTTTAAACAGATCATATTAAGGGACTTTTTAGGGTTCTAGACTGCATATCCAGCTTGGATACCTTTGTCAGAAACAATGCAGATTGATTTTAAGGCAGTATGTACTAATAGAGAGTGTAAATCCAGACTTTTACATCAGAAAAGCAAAAACATATTTCACTGTTTGAGAACAACTGAGCTGCAGAGGTTCCACAGTACCTGAGCAGAAACTGGCTCTTGAAAAACATGGATTTATTTCATTTCTCAGAAGGTATGTGGGGAAATACCTTTCCAGGTAAGGTTCATGCTTCATTAATGTTTTGATCCACTACTTGTTTTTCTCAGCTACAAACTTGCATGTTTGCATAAACCACCCAGAAATAGCTTTGCCGCTGGCTTCATCACCTTGGGTTGCAGTAACCGTTGTGAGGACTCGGGAGCTGGAATGGCAGCGTGTACAGCAGCAGACCTTTCAGAGTTTTACAAAACTAGCTGATTAAATCTGATTTTAAATACTACTTTCAGTCTAGAACCCGGCCTTTTTAATAATCAATTAAAACATTGTTTCATTGTGTTTATTCAGCTTGAATAAGGCACTGCTTGACATGTGTTAGACCTTACATAGCAGTACACAGCTGTAGCCCATCCAGCATTTTCCAAATGAGTTTGCAGAAGGAATAAAAGATTGCCATCTGAGCAACACTGGAGGGAGACAAGAGCAGACAAAAGGCAGTTAAGTGCTACAAAAAAAGAAAAGACCCTGTTGAGAGAGAAATTTCTGAGCAGTGCCTGGATTTCACAGGGAGATAGTGTAGCAGGCAATGTACAGTGATTTCAGCACATGAAGTGCTTTGTGTTTGGGATTCATTAAGCTTCATTTTGTGCACTACCACGAATGGGTATGTCAGCTACTCTCAAGTAATGCGAGGAGGTAAAATAAACCAAAGTGAAAGTATAACGTGCCCCACAAAGAGAGTAAGCTAGTTTTAAAAGGAAGATGCTTTGGTTGCTAATAGCTGTACGTCACAGTAGCGGTAATCAAAACCTAAACATTTTTAAAGGATTTTATGTGTTTTAATATAACTTACAAACATAATAGAATCATAGAATGGTTTGGGTTGGAAGGGACCTTCAAGATCATCCGGTTCCAACCCCCCTGCCAGCAGCAGGGACACCTTCCACTAGACCAGGTTGCTCAAAGCCTCATCCAACCTGGCCTTCAAGGAGGGGGCATCCACAGCTTCCTTGGCCAACCTGTTCCAGTGTCTCACCACCCTCACAGTGAAGAACTTCTTCTTAATATCTCATCTAAACCTCCCCTCTTTCAGCTTAAACCCATTTCCCCTTGTTTTGTCATTAACTGCCCTTATGAAAAGTAAGTTCATGCTCCGAGCTGACCTGGTGTCAGTCCCACTAGAATCAGAGATGCACTAATGGAGTGCAGAGCCTTATTTCTGTCATTTGGAAGAAAATACATGGACAACTGTTTGATATTTTTTAGTCATTCGCTGTTTTACTGAATACAGACGCGGTATTTTTGGGTTTTGGTCATGGTTGGTTTTTCAGCTTCTGCATTTGCAGCTGGAGGGTGCTTAAGAGGGTGCGATTTTCCCTCCGCTGTGTTTCCCCTGAGGAGCCAGGTGCAGGGCTGCAGCACCCCACTGCCTCTCCAGGCTTCGGCTGCCAACTGGAGAAGCCACCGACAGCGGCGGGTCCATCAGGCTGGATTTTTCAGCCGTCCAACCAAATCCAAGGCTGGTTGGAAATCTGTTTGTGAACGCGTGAGAGGTCTGCAGCGCGGGGCTTCTGCGTAACTGGGTTTGGTTTGTATTTTGTTTTCAGTTGAGAAACATGCAAGTCCAAGAGATTTATCCAAAAATCTGTTTAGTCTATTTTATTTAGCAGTGATGACGCCAGTGGCATTTTTTTGTTTGTCTTGAAATCTACTATAAATTATAGTGATTTAGAGGCAAAAGATTCATGAAGTTTCTAAAATTTTCCTAGAGTGATTGGTTTGCAGTGCCAAATCACTAAAAGAATGAGATTGTACTACACATGACTGTGAGGGGAAAAAAAGTCTTCATTGCTCAGTTCTCCAGCTTTTGTGCTTTAGTTACTAACTAAATTAGCCCAGGCAACAGGGCTTTACTGCTGAACTTTGCTGTACGCCACTTTCTGTAGCAGAGCATAACTTTATGCATCCTGCTGTTCCAGGTTGATGGCACAGGTGCCTGAGGTCTGGGGCAGAGAGAAGAGCAGAGGAAAACTGTTCGCCAGTTGCTGGGAATTGTACTCCTGTAGCCTGTTAAGAGGAAAGTGTAGGACTCTCGAGTTTTAAATACTTGCACTTTTTACAAGTGACGTTTTGTGTGAGGTAGGAATTGAGAGTCAGTGCTGACCAGGTGGGTGCTGAAGGGGTGCAGTGCCTGTCAGGTGGGAGGCTGGAGCCCAGGCTGACCCGGAGGAGGAATACAGTAATGTCAGCTAGCTGCTGCTGTCTGCAGAACATCCTCTTTCTACCCTTTCCCCGGTATTTGATCTTCTAAAAGAGCTCAGGGTAAGTGACAGCAGTAGACTGAACAGTTATTAGGTTGCAAAGTAGTGGATGTGGACTCGGTGGTGGTTAGCTTACGTTTATACTCCGATCGCAGCTGCCATTTGGGTCAGGAGGAGTTTTCCCTTTTGACAGATTGGCTGTGCGCTAGGAAAACTTGTCTTTCCCCAGAGCATCATGTAATTATTTGGTGGCAAAGAGTTGTGCTACGTTGCTATGGACATGCAGCTCTCCACACCGAGAGCTGCTGTAATGCTGATATATGTGAGTCTAATCATTCTGTCACTAAGATGTAATATCGATACGCCAGGACAACATTTCTATCACAGGGCCTATTACTTGCCCTCTTAGTCGGAGCGGGGAGGAGGGCTGGGATAAGACAAATTCTGGTTGTTTCTGAGCCCAAGAGAGGCTCAGTTGCATTAGGGCTCAGTTCTGTAACCTTTCCTATCTGCAGGAGACACCAGCACAATCTGCTACTCACTGACAGAATTAAAACAGCTAGAAGGTAAATTAAAACAGGATGGATTTCTCACATTTCTCAATATCAGGGTTTTTATAAAATCAATGTGGAACTGAACTGAATTCAACCACAAGGATATATAAGCAGCGTACTTCATTGTTGACATCTGAAGAATTTATAATTCATTCAGAAGGCAACTTTTAAGCTGATCATCTTTCTGGGTGTATTTTCCTTTTAAGGCAATCATACTTCTCCTAGCCATCAGTTTTGAAAGTTGTCTTATTTCTGCAGTGCAAAACTCCTGCTGGTGAACGTTCCCCAATTGCACTCATAATTATTTCTGATTAAAAGTGCCCTGGCCTGACAGCACTGGGGAAATTAATAGGAGAAGCTTTCTGCAAGTTTTAGAAGATGAGCAAAGACATACTCCCTCTTAAAATTATTTAAGCAGGTGCTGTGGGAAGCCATTGCTTTTATAAGGCTCTTCAGATGTTTACAGCAAAACATTTTTTTCCCAGTGATTGAATTTTTCGAAGTACTAAAATACCACGGAGAAATATGTTTCCCACCAGTTTTATGGTTCCCTGGATGCATTCTATACAAACCTTGTATCTGCCTGGACACAAACACTCTATTGCAAAAAGATATCTTGCCATTTTAACAGGCTGTACTGCTTTGAAAGGATGCACTGCATCACCAGTGGGAATGTCAGTACCTTAAGAGTAATACTTCTTTAAGGGTACTATTTTATTAAAGCAGACCTCAGTAATTTGTTCCTGACTGTTATACACCCTTATTTTATTAAAGGTATTTTACATCTGTGGAGGAGATTACTACCACTTCTATTTTCTCCACTGCTAGGCTTTAATGGATGGTGTGGAATATAATATTTATTAAGCCTAAGCAGGGGAGGACATAATAGCAGAATTGTCCTTTATAACCTATTTTATACAGTTGTAAAATAAACCTTAATAAAGTAGGAATAATTATCCAGGAATATCCAGGAAATTGAGTACTCTGTCTGCTTCAAATATTTGGAGGACTTAACTGCTGGTTATACTTATACGTTAAGAAATTGAACTTAACAGTAATAATATTGATACTAGTTTGGTACTACTTTAAAATATATTAAGAGGTGAATTATCTTGTGTGTCATAATTTCTATGTGAGCATAAATCATATAATACATAACTATTTATAACCTCTGTATATTATTAACTGTTTATAACTCTACAGAAGACAAACACATTATGAAAATATTTATACTTACTAACTTTGAGATTTAGAGTTCCTTTACCTTGTTCTGATGGCACCCAGAGCCCCGCAGCTGGCTCCCTGCCTGCCAGTCAGTTCTGCTGGTGGTCACTAAGCTGGAATAACATCAATTATTCCTTATTGCTCAATTCTGTGTGCCGTTGGGTTTGTCCCGAGAGGACTTACATTTACTGCCTGGGCCCCAGAAGGCAACGAGTGTCTTGCTTCCAGCCTGGTTTTGTCTGAGATTAGGAACCCAAACTTTGGGGAAGGGAACAACACAGTTTTTAGCCCGGAGTATATGCTCTGCGTGCACCTAGGAGATGTAGAGTTGTCATTTGAATAGTTCCCTGGACCAGGAAGACAACTTGAGAACAGCCCGTGCTGGTGGCCCGCTTGCAGCTTGAGCAGGCAGGTGGAGTTTTTCAGGTGCAAAATGGGAACACGGGCGTATGTCCCGTGGTGGTGAAGAGGTGGTCGCGCTGATCCCAGCTGGCTGGAAGCATTTACATAGTGGTGTGGGGTTTGGGGAGAGGAAAAAATGGAACCTTTCTAATGAGATCTGTTTCAAATTACTGGTTATACGACCAAATACTGCAATAAAGGCAGTAGATGATGAAAATTATTTAAAAGCACGTTGTATATTTTTATTACAGTGAGCGGGACATGAAAGAGCTCGCCTGACTGTGGAGGCACAGAAGGGCCTTTTTTGGGTCCACGCTTTTGCTTGTCAGTTCTCAAGCGCTGTATTTACAGACCCAGCCGGCGTCAGCCCAGCTTGCCCACGACCCTGCGCCTCCCCTTCGGCAGAGCTGTAGGTGGCTTTTGCAGGCAGCTGCCAGCTTCTCCTGCCCGTCCTGCGAGTTACCCAGCTGGGAGCTGCCTCCTGTCCAGAAGCCAGGTAGCTGCAGGTAGCGTGGTGCTGGGGCTGAGTGATGATCTCCCCAGGTCCCCCGTGCACCGCTGTTGGGTGCAGGCTGCAGCTCGGGTTGTTACTCTGAACGCGGTGCTCTCTGATGGCAGTGGGGTTTGGCCAGCAGCTGCCTGAGGACATGGCAGAGCAGGCGCGGTTCTGCCAGCGCATGGAGCTCTGGATCTCGACATCTGTGTGGTGGGGACTGGTGCCCTCCAGCCAGCTCTGCCTGCCTGTGCTGGGGGGCTGGCAGCCCAGTTAACAGACGTTTCTTCAGCTTCAGCATCATCAGCCTGGTCCTTCCTGTGCATCCTCATCACGCCCAGCCTCTGTTTCTTCACCTTTCTTATGCAATAATTTTACTGTTTGTTGTCCTGTTTATTGGACAGCTTTGTTTTTCTGTTTTTTGTGTGATTTATCTTCTTGGTGGCAGTCACTGGAATCTGCCTCAGAGGAAAAAAGGGAAAGATTTTGTATTCAGGACCTAATGCAGCTTTGCAGGAAACTGATTCCTGATCAGATACTCTAGAAGAACTGGGAAAGCAATTCCCATCTTCCCCCTTTCTTCCTGATTTCTTCCTCCTGTTGTCCTATTTTTTTTTTCATAAATTAATATTGTGGAAATTATTTGGACTAAAGTTATTACGTTAATTATCCAAACTGACATTTTTGCAGTGTGTGAAAGGACAGGGTGGTATGTAAAATAGATGCACTAGGAACACCTACAGTATGACAACAAGTAGCAGGGTAATTGCTGAAAATGAAGTCTTTTCTGCTATCCCTTCCCTTCAACATCTGTTGTTCCATATGGAGTCATAAATATTTGCAACAAAATAGTTGAAGAAATAATCTCAACATTAATAGGGAAAAGCAGAATCCGCCAAGAGAATCGAAGAATCTTTTTTTTTTTTCTTTTCTTGGCAAGTTCCTCCTACCCATCCTCATCTGACAGTTTCAAATCTCAGTAGAAGAATAGTCAGACTACAGTGATGCTTAAAAATCACCATGAAAAAACCCTTGTGAATGTTAATAGGAGAGTTAGCTGAGAAAAAATTTATAACCTCTTGATATAATGGCCGTGAGGAGGATTTTGTTTATTTTGTTTCATTTTCCTCCTTTCTTCCACGCCACAGTAATTTCATTACTGGCCTTTCATTGCATAGTTCCCATTTGCACTTTTCTCTATGGTCAGTAGAAATAATGCTCCTCGTCAGTGTGAGGAATGACAAGGTACCGTTACTAGCTTAGGGGAACTGGTTACTTTAAATTGCCATATGGAAAATGCAGATCGATGGTACTTAAGCTTCTGCTTAGATTAAGAAGCATCTTAAAGCACAGAACAACTTTAAATGTTTTGGAATCCAGATTATCAAAACCTACCTGAGGGTTTTCTCATGGGAGAAAGCAGGTGTCATAATAACACAGACAAACTATAAATTGTAAATAATTGTTGTGCATATAAACCACAGTATTTTCAAAGGCTTTTTATATATTGATTAGTAGCCTTAATTGTACTTAATCATTTTCCTTAATGAACTGAATTTGGTCAGGTGACATCAGTTGTGTTTGTTTTTCTTAATCTGAACATACTGAACTTCAGACCAACGTTAGTTGCAATGAAACACTTCAGTTCTGATGTCCAGCTAGTTAATTACATTACAGCACTTCTCAATTTCATTTTCTAATACTGCAAACATAGCAGGTATGAACCCTCTGACCAGGGTCTTTTTTTTTAAGGTTTGAATTAATAAAATATTTTCAGATGTTTCTGTCATCGGCGCCACGTGAACATCCGTGTATATTGTAAATAAGTTGTGGTTATAAATAGGTATAATTTTCTGTCTTATTAATGAGAGTACATTGATGAAAATGTCAAAGCTGTATAATTATGCACTTCTTGATAAAGACAATTTGTAAACTGTTATTTCAGCCTTTTCTAGTGAAGTTTTCGTTTCTCTGCTTTTTGCCTCCTCCTCCTGTTCACATGCTAAGTGCCGGCTTTCTGATGTCCTTCAGGGAAATACACCTGAGAACAGGTCTGTGGAAAGGTGCTGAATGCACTGCTTGCATCGGTTCCTTTCTCTCTTTTTTATTACTCCAAATATTCAGTTTTTCTTCAGCCAGCACATTGCTCTAAATGGAACAGCCCTGGCCTACATTTCCCCTGCGTTACAAACAACAAACAGGTTTTATTAAACATTTCTTCAGGACAAAACCAACCGATTGCAGAGCACATGGGTGAGAACCAGCTGGGACACAGATATGATGAAGCGGGAGACAGTTGATGTTGCTGTTTTGTGATAGTTTCCAAAAGCTTTTAAGACAGCCTGGAAATGGATCTATAATGATGAGATACTATTTTTTAAGTGAAGTTTCTTTATGGCAAAGCTCCGTAGTGAAAAATGCTTGTGTGCCATCAAGTTTATCAATCATTTGAAAATGAAATAAAGTCTGATTTAAAGCTAGTGCACTGGATTAATCAGGTACTCCCCAATTGCATTCATTGACCCTGTTCATTCAGGGACTGTAATTAAGAAAAACAGCAGTGACTTTAAATTTGGCACCTGAATCACAAGGTTAAAGCAGTAAATTTCTGAGGGTGATTGGTGCCAGGTTAGGAGGAGGTATCTCTTTACTTTCTGATGAACAGGAGTGCTCAGCTCCTGGCAGAGAAGCAATGAGAGAAGGAGAAAAAGGCAGGCAGAGGTTTATGGAGGATTTCCAGAGTTGTTAGCACACTGAAGACAGATAACCCTGTCCTTGCAGACTTAGAGATACAAAATATTTGAAATAAACAATACTTCAGATTACAGGCTTTTCTTACCTACCTTACTGTAAAAGAAAGAAAATTCTGCCAGTTTCTAGTTAAGCCACACAGAAGTTGCCAAGATTTAAAGTTAAATAAGAAGTCTAATTTTTTTAAAAAACTACTTTTTGCAGCCAAAAATTAAAATTTAGGGCCCTATTCTGTCAAAATACCCATGTTTGGACACTGCCGCCTGTCACTGTTGTTATGAAGTATATATACAAACTGGAAGTCAAGGGACCTCTTGCCACTATAAAGATATATCAGTTTGGATGATTCTGTAAGATCTTTGGGCAAATAATGCTATTTCAAAGAAAAATGTATCTTATTTTCAGAGATGAGTGGCACGTACAGCCCAGCTGATGTTGCAGATCCTCTGTTTTATTTTAGCAAAAGTCAGAAAGGTCCGTTGGAGTATCTAGGCTGTGCTTTTGTAACTGTGGACCATTAAATGTAATCCCCATCACTCAGGTAGGAAGCTCAAAGAGTGAAAATTGTGATAAACCATTTTAGTCCTTAGGTCTCTAAATTGTGTGCAACAGGCAGGGAAAAGAAGTGACTCAGGTGCCATCTGTGTCCAAAACGGTATTTTTAATGCTGGCTGAAGGCTTTCTGAGATCAAATGTCTTGGTTAGTAATGGACAGATTAATCACTATAAATTTTGTATATTTTTTTTCTCTCTTCTCCCTGTGCCACGTGTTTGTGTTATGCATGAGTTATATTCTATAAGCTATTTGAGGTGAATAATCCTTATACAGCTCCAGAGAGATAAGTTTTGAAGTGCATCTGAGGAAATGACTCGGTGTCTAACTACTGTTAGGTGTAAATTGTACCTTTAATATTTCTGCCTTGTTTTGAGAGGGATGTGACATGTCAGGTGTATCAGGTGTATGAATGATGGGTTTAAAAACATGCCTTCTGAAAGAGCAGCAAACAGCTGGCAAATAAAATTGCCTGTTGGTTTGGGCCATGCACTGTCACACAGGGAACAATTCGCGTTACTTGTGTTCCCAGTGCTGCGTTTAGTCTGTAGGTTTATGTTTTATTTTCCAGTCCCTATTTCTGCAGCTTTGGTAGAAGACAGAAGATAAAATGCTTCAGTATATTGAACTAAGAACAAGAAACTTTCTAGCAGATTTCCACGTGCTTTCCCGGGATAATATTCTATTCACTGTTCATGTTTACTGTGTGTTTCTTTTCTCTGCAATATAATTCTTGCTTTCGTCTATTCATCTGGATGCCAGCTAGAAATTAAAATAAAAAGACTGCACTCTAAATGGATTCCTGAATGCTATTATAAAGCATGGCAGGTTTAACAAACAAGCTCGATAAAAGTAGTTCCCACTTTGCTTCAATAAACAGAAAGGCTGTTTGTGTCCTTGGTTAGATTGTAGTTGTCCTAGCTTTATTTCTTGCTTATTCTCTTGTACTAGATGTGTGATTGCAGCTTTTAGCATTTATATTTTTAGTGGTTTTTAAAATCAAAATGCTTAAATCAACATTTTTTTTTTCCTATTAAAGGGCTGCATTTGATACAATCCACAAAAAAATTCTTCCAACACATGCCATTTTTAATTGCTTTACCAATTATGATTCCTCAAGTCTAGCTAATAAATTTCTGCCTAACTGTGCACTTATTCAGAATATGGGCAAGATGTAGACACCAGTCAGATGTGAAGACCTATTACAAGATTGAAATAGATTTCTAATGCATTTATCATTCATCTTTGCAGAGTGTGATTTCAATCAGAAAAAAAAAAAAATGATGAATGGTTTGACAGTTTCCACCCATATAGGCTAAAACATAATATGCTGCTTCTAGTTTTCAGCTATTACAGACTTTAACATGCAATGTGACCTTGGTCTGCAAAGCATGTTTGGTTAGCACAAAAACTTAATCATAAGAAGTCATAAGTAGAATCCTTCTTCTTTACTGCCCTTTTTCTGGGACTTGGAAATTTATTGCTTCTGGGACAGGTAGGATATGAACAATGGGCCAAATAGAGTCCAGGGTTATCTCATCTGTGTGAAAACTGCTGCTGAAAATCGATGTGACCTCTGCTACACTGTCATCCCAATTCCCACCCTCTGTGTCCTATTTGTCTTTTGGTAGAAGCTTAGATCTGTGTGCTGTCTCTATGTGTCTCTCTTGGGCCAGATTATCAAAATGAATCATTGCCTGCATACCTCTTATATTTCTATTTATTTTCCTGGTGTTGACTAGGTCTGATGAAATATGATTCTTTTTGCATTTGATCCTCACTGCAGCAAGCAGCACCTAATTTCGCCGTGTCTATCTCTTTAAAGAAGAGTAATACTATTTTGAAACCTCAATCTGCTGTACAGTAACATTACAAACCATAGACCATGCAGCCTGTCTGCACAGTCAATAGTAATTTTCCTTTCGGCCAATTTAATGTTATTACTTTCATCTCCAAATAGTCGAGATTTCTGGAGATTTTAGAGCATCTCTGCTTTTGTTATGCATACTTCATCTATTACTTTCTTTTTCAAATGCCACTTCTGTTTAGTCTTTTGTGACACCGGGGCTTAGGTATTATTTCTGTGTAGTATCATACACAACAACTGATCTGTTTATTTTAAAACCTCTGCCACTGAGATATTTAAATGTGAGAAATGGTGTGTCTGATTCGGAATGAACTCCATGATCTGAGGATGTTACCAGAGTTTTGTTTTTGCTTTTTTAATTAGTAATTTAAATTACAGGAACACAGCTCTACAATGCTAACTACCAAGATGTGTGGCTTTTGCTGTTACTAGTCCTGAAGAATAATTATGAAGATGTTCCACTTAATGAACTCGCACAGTGAAAACAAAATACTCCCTAAACAGAGATTTCAAAGAATACTTGAGAACTGCTAATGCTCCTGGTTTGTTGTCAGTAGGTGTTTTAGTAACACAGCAAAAAGCACTTGCTGCTCAATAGATGCTCCTGGAGTACTAGGTAATAGTACTGCAGAAGAGACACCGTGGTTTCATTTGTTGTTGTCAGATGCTTTCTAAGTTGGGGGGTGGGGGGGTTGGTGGTTTTTTGGGGTTTTTTAAATAAGAGAGGTGGGAGAAGGAGGCCTTTAGAATACGATATAGTCTAATTGTAAATCCTGGCTTTAATATGACCAAGACACTTGACAAATGAAACTATCAGGACTGGCTGTGCACTTGCCCTTAGAAAACACATGCATCATGAACCTATGCTCAATACATTAGTTGTGAGCTTTACTAAAAAGCAGTTGCTGAGGAGATACTGTTCATGATTTCTGCAAGTGCAGGAACATAATTTATATAGACTGTTTCCCTCAAATGGTACACAGAAATATGTTTTAACGTTTCAGAGTAAAAGAAACGTACAGAGTTTGGCTCTAAAGACTGCCAGCAGATTCTAATTTTGTGGTTTTCATCAATTAACTTGATGTTTAAAATGGATATGTGGGGAAGGAGTACTCCCCACATGTGAGAGGAGATATATTTACTATCCTAAAATATGCTTAAATTATCCTATTAAAAAATGCGAGTTCATTAGTGATAGTACTGATTCATCACAAAATTTAAAGGAGTTTTGTGAAGTAATCACCACTATTGTTTGTTTCTGCACACACGTTTGTACTGTCTGTGCACAGCTTGATCTATAGCAACATATGATCTGTTTGAAACAAGGAGTGCAGGGGAAGCTGCCAGGTCCCAATTCCAGGTTCGTTAGGAGTTGTGGTTCCGTGCAGTAAATGGCAGGAGCGAGGTCTGAGCTGCAGCACCCGCTCCTCTGACCCCCACCCAGCACTCTCTGTACCTGCGGGAGGGAGGACAAAGCTTTGGCTGCTGCCTGTGACTGGAAGGGCTGACAGCAGCAAGGGATGTGTTCAGAAGACCTGTGCTGACACTTAGGACAACGTGGAGTTGGTGCTAGCTAAGCAGGAGGGTGACTCAGTGGAGATTGTTTCCTGCTTTTGTGCGGGAAGGATGACGGTAAAGGTGTGATACATTTCTTGATTGGAATTTTGTCAAGGTTATAGAAACAAAAAATGCACATCGCAGAATGGCAAACGTGGTAGAATGAAGAAAGGTCATTCGGGTTTAATGAACTGTGTAATACTCATATAATTCTGTAGTATAATTCTGTAGAATTTGAGATATAATAGTCTATACTCTATTACACAGCTCTGTTACAGTCTTCAGTATATTTATTATTGTTCTGTACTATTTTGCAAACTTACCTGAGCAACAATCACAGCTGCCCAAAGACTGAAACAAAGTCAACTTCACTAATGCGCTTGTATTTGGACTTCCAGGTAAACAGAATGCTAGTTTCTAGAAATTGCATTTTACCTTTATTTCCAATGCTTTCTGATGTTGCTTTTAAACCTGTCTTTACAGAAGAGGTCCAAATTGCCATTCCAATAATGAAACCAACCTTAGATAAAGTCCAACTGGCTGGACAGGCCTTGCCTCCTGGATTTCCGGCGCCATTTCTTTTTGCTGATGGTCTTTCATCAGTAGAAACACTATTAACCAACATTCAGGTAAATTATTCTCTCTAGGGCCGGGCTGTGTCATGATAGATAAAATGTGTTTCTTTTTCAATCTCTAAAAAGTTTCAGAAACTGTTTTCTATCTGCAATTCTAATTTATTTTATTTAATGTAATGCTTAGGTTTCCACTGTCTGATGTTATTGATCATGAAAGGGTTTCATACATTGTCTGTTTGACTTAATAGTTGGCAATAATGGTTGTATTAAAAATTACCAGTCTCATTATTCGTCCTTTGCTTTTCCCTGCAGTTGACCGAGGTCAGCAATAATATTGCACTCCATTTGTAATAAACCACATCCAGAGGAAGAATTAACAAAAGCTGTACTGAATGATTCCGTGCCACAAAATTGCTCATATATAACATGTAGCTTCTTCAAATGCCCAGTTGCATTCCAGGTCTATAGGTTCCTGCTTTTAATTTTTCTGTTTTCCTAGAAGGGTGTAAAAGAAACAAATGGATTAATTTTGTCACTGCTGAAACAAAATGGTGTTTTCAGACCTTCCACTTGTCTGTGTTTTAGGGCCTGCTGAAAGTGGCTGTGGACAATGCGAGAGTCCAGGAAAAGCAGATCCAGCAGGAAAAGAAAGAGTTAAAGATGGAGCTTTGTAGAGAGAGAGAGCTGAGGGAGAGCTTGGAAAGGCAACTCACAGCTGAGCTGCAAAGCAGAGGTGAGTGGATGAAAAATGGAGTTTAGGTGTCTGTTAATGTGTAACCCTTTGGCATTTCCACTGGAGCTCCTGAGGACGCGGCGTTCACCGACATTCACACTGCAGGGTCATGCAGCAGTGGCCTAGGACTGGTAATGAAAGATTTAAATGTAATAAAGCAGAATGAAGCACACTTTTCTGTAAGCAGACAGAGCAGTGGCTGAAGGATTATTTCCTGGAGGGCAACTGGCCACACGAGTTCTGGCTGGTTCTGTGGAGGAGCAGATTCAGTTTCAGGGCTTTCCCGTGCGTTATTGCCGCTCGTCTGTGGATTCCCAGCCCGATTTCTTCATTTGACAGCTTTAGTTTCTTTTGTTTTCTGCTATTGTCCTCCAAGCACTGAGGATCAGTCTTACTGTGAGGAAGATAGTATGTCTGTAATTTGGGTATTTAGGTGATTTTTTTTCATTACCTCACTACTTATCTAGCCTACATGTCTGTAGTTTAGGTGATAGTCAGCTAGTTTTTCTTGTAGATAACTTCAGTGCAACAAAATAGATGGAACTATGAGAAATTGTCTACCCAAGTGCAAGATCTGAACCAAATAACCCTAGATAATTTTTTTTTTCCATCAGGAGCATGAGATACAGTTGTACTCCCCATATGGGGCCTTCTAAGACAAAACCATGAGCTCTTTAGAAGCTTTTGATAATAATAGGCAATTGAATTGGTAAATCTGAATTTTTCACTGTGATATTGCAAAGAAGGCAGTATTCTTTTTAAAATTCAAATCTGCATCTGAAGGAGATGAATAGTACTTTATGTGCCAAAAGCTACTTCTAGATTACATCCATGAAATCAGAAAGATAAAACTAGATAAGAGCAAAAATGTAGATGTCAACTACAAGTACTGTCTTCCTGCACATTCTGAATTGAAATTAGGTGTGTAGAACAGAGCTGTCTGCAGCACCAAGTCTCACTAAGAGGCAACAAAGAAAGGCACTTCCAATTCGAGTTGTGAAGGGTCAGGAAATAAATAAAAGTGATTACAAAATGCTGCTTGTATAAATTCAACTTTCATTTTAACAATACTTGTGAGCAGTATGTGCCAGAGTGTCCACAATAGCAAACTTGACTCTAAAATAGATGGTAATTTAAAAAAGGGCATTTCTGTTTAGGCTCAAATTCTCTTTAGTCTGTTAGTTTTACCTGCCTGCTCCAGTGCCATTGCTTCTCCATTTATTTGATTCAGTAACGACTCCATGGGATTCAGTACTGCTCTGTGGAGTGTGACTGCACAGGTGAACTGAAGCAGCAGCAGTAGCACAGTGCAGAAGTGTTCTGTCATCCTCTGCACAAGCTGAGATGGGTTGTAGAAAAGCAGCGCTTCCATATGAGCTGGGGTATGCTACAGAAGGGGTCTCTGACCCTTCCAGACCTTGCTAAAAATATTCTGCTGTTTCTGAGAAAGTACGTGGGCATCAGCCTCCGGTCCAGCCAGTCCTCCTCGTGCCAATCAGACGTGCCAGCTGATGGCAGATTTCCTGGAGCAAGAGCTGTGCCCAGGAGGACAGTATTTTCTGGCTGCAGGGTACACTCAGCAGAAGTGTGGTGATGGGAGTGTAGAGATCCTACCAAGCAGTTTAAACCAGGGAAGGGGGGTGCAGATCATACAAAAAAAGAGACACAGGAGAGTGTTCTTGCAGCACTGGTGAAAAAACAAGTGCATTATAATTCTCAGCATTAAGGGAAAAGGTTAGAATGAAGGGTGAGAGGTTAATTTAATTTTGAGGATGTACACTGCTGCTGTTGCTAGAAATTAGTTTAAGCCAATGAGCTGCTCAACCAAACTCTGCAGAACTGTGGCCGGAACTTACGTTCTACGCAGGAGACTTAAATTTGTGGGGCTGAGCCAGAGTGAGAGTAAGATTTAAAACCTTTAACAAGATCTAAAGCCCTTTCGGATTGTTCATTGTTTCACTACAGGATATGGCTTGGGCATTTTTTGTTTTCATATCAGATTCATGCCAGATTAGGGTTTTTTTGGAGCTAGAACTGGGCCCTTGAACATGGAACACAAACTCTTTCACTGTCTCCATTATGTATTAATTGTGCTTTAACAGCCATTCTTACAATATATTTACATTTCAGCAACAATTCAGAAACGCTTGAAGAAAGAAAAAAAGGCAAAGAGAAAATTGCAGGAAGCTTTGGAATTTGAATCAAAGAGAAGAGAACAAGTGGAACAGGCGCTTAAACAGGCCACATCAGGTGACGGTCTCAGGATGTTAAATGGTAATGTCTTAGTTGGCCTTTCACAGTTAGCTTAAAATGATGTTTAATTCAGTGAAAAAAAAAGTAAGATGATGCACAAAGAAAATTCCAGAATAAAAAAACCCACAACCCTCTCCTGAAATAATTAAAAATCTATTTCAGGCCATGTACTCTAGGTCATGAATTTAAAAAAAATAAATAAGTCTGCAACTAGAGAAACAGACAGAGCAGTTTACACAGACATGACAAGAAATGCTGAATATATTACCAGAGAAATCTGTTACAGTGCCAGCTAAGACAATGTGAAATGTGGTTCCTGTAAGGTTCTCTGAACTCTTCTCTCCCAGCAGATTCATTTTTAGAACTGCTGAGCTTCATTTTAAAAGCCGTTTGGCTGAAGTTTGCTCAGCCTCAGGACTATTAAGTTTGTTAAATATGTATCAGCTTTCAGAGCTGACTGGGTTTTGAATACTTCCCAAATATTCTTGTGAAACAAAAGCAAATCAGTTAATCTCCTAACCAGGGTGATTATGTTTTGGGTAGCAGGAGGATTTGCCTCTCCTGCTTAATGTGTTTCTGACTGAAGTTTAGGGCTTTGGTTTGAATCTTTAAGACTGAACATAGTTAAGTTTTAATTAATTTCAGGTTCTGTAGCTAAGGTTTAGTCTGTGCTTCCCTACCCCAAGGTCTCTGCAGAGACTGATGCATCAGAGTGACATTCAGTCTGGGCTGTGTTTGTATGTTGTGTAGTCCTTCCATTAGCTCTGTGCTGCCTGCTTGGGGCACTGCTAGCAGCTGAGCCATGATAACATAAGCAGACTGCAAAAACTGCCTGAGCTGCTGGGTCAAAATAATGAGCTTAGCTTGTCTTGAGTTCTCGGTGGTGAGGGCTGCCCAAATTGTTCTTTAAGTCAGGGCAAGCCTGTCTGCATGAACTGCCATTACCACACTCTGCAACCAACTGCGAGTTGTGATTTATCTAGAGCACCTAAGAGATAGAAACTCTTCAAGTACGAGAGCAACATCTTTCAGAGGCATTCTCATCTGCTGGGCTTTATAGTCCAGCATATCACTGTAACCAGGAACTGGCTGGCTTTTCTGATGTGCTGACAGTGAACGGCGGTGACTCAGGCATGGATATACAGCTTGCTATCGCACTGTGACAGGGGACACTGACCCAAGGGAGCGTGGGTGGACAGAGCCAGCAGAAACCTTGTCCACCACCTCCACTGCATCAGAAAAATGTCCAGATTGGATCCCACAGACATAGCCAGCACCTTGAGATGAATGTCAGAAAAACCCTAACACCCTGATGTTCTGTAGGGTCACTGACCCCAGTTCTGCCATTGCTGCAAGCGCCTGCCGCTGGCACTGCGGTTCGGAGCGCTCAGCGGTTCTGGAAGCCACAAATTAAAGGGCACCAACATGCCAGCAATGTGATTAACAGATCTTTACATCTGCCATCGTGGGCCTGGCTGCTAACAGTTTGATTTGCAGGCACACTCAGGTAGTCATATATATGTTAGTGCCTGCAAGAAGCTGATATTTACATGCTAATCTGATTGCACATGCAAATCAGGTAGCTCATTAGCATCTTAATCCACAATTTAATTGCAGGTACGATTTTATGACAACAAAATGTGAAGGGCTATTCTGAATATTTTTAATTTAACTCTGACGGTCTGTCTCATTTAACAGATGCTGTTATTAGTGACAGATGACTTTGTCATTTTACATATATACAACACGTACTCGGAGAGGTTTGAAAAGAAAGAACCTTTTTAGAGTAATAGCTCAGTGCCCTGAACTTACCTTCAAAACAGGAAGCTAAATGAGGGAAATCTTATGTAATAGCAGTCACTTGTAATTTTATACAAAAAAATGTATACATGAAAATATTATTTGCTTATTTATAGGGCTATATAGGCATATATCACATATCTTTTAATTTACACATATATTCCTAGGATGTTACTCATATTACTCTTCTGTGTATGGACTGTACTTCAGTGGGTTGCCCTGCTGTGACACAGCATTCAGTCAGGCTCTAGGGTGACCAGCAAAATGTCACCTTTGTGCTAGATGCTGACACTCCAGCTGAAGTGATCTGAGAAGGCAATAGTACAGTTATTCTCTATTTGAGAAAGTCCAGAACAGGCTTCTACACCAAAAAAACTTCAAAACTGTATACAGAGCTCCCTTTCAGGTGTGGGGTTTTTTCCCACTGTAATTTCTAAGTGCTGTATTATAAGGGAAGCAGATGTTTCTCCAGGATTCAAGGTGCCATGGATTCAAATCACATACCCTTCATGCTAATCCTTGTTGGCACAAGGTGGATAATGGCATCTGTTATCATAACACCCTGGGGTGTTTGAGCCCCTTCGCCCCACAGGACTGTGCATACAGAGGTATTATCAATATGAAATTAAATAGTTGCAAAGTGCATTTTATTATGAGACTCTTCCTCAACTTGGAAAACAGAGCACAATGCATTTTGGAAAACTCTTCTCAGAAATGTTTCACGTAATATCTCATATATAATTTTGTTTTGGGTGATAACACAGACTTACAACATCCTGAGGTGGGTTTTTTAAACACAATTTGCACAGTCCTTATCTGTAACATGCACTCATACAAAATGATACACACACACATGAACGTTGACTGGTGTTGGCTGTGCTCCTTAATTCTGTGTTTGCAGGGGTATGGCTGGGAGAGTCCGTGTAGTTGAATGTTAGTTTGATTTTCACTTTTATTTTTCATATATCAGATGCCCTCATTCTCCAAGAGAATTGTACAGTCGTATTAATATCATGTGTTGGTTATTATCTGATCGTCAGACAAATGTGAAGCACATTAAAAATAACTCACTGTGAGACCAGTAATGTTTGCACATTTTGGAAGCAATTTACTACTGAAAATTCTATGAAGACCAAATGTTTTATGCAAGACCATGTAACTTGGAGATCACTCTAGTTTGCTATAAATATTTTTCTAAAGCTGCACGAGAGAAGGACAAAGGGCAATGCATTAATCTGTGGTGTCACTTCTTTCAGATGCTGGAATCCCAGATATGGAAATAGAACACAACGGAACCCAACATGACAGTGCAGCAATGCAAGGTGCAGTATGTACCACATCCCCTCATTTGCGTCTTTATTGTGAGCCATATTAAAAATTAAATGAAATGCAGAATGGTTTTTGTCTCTGATTTCCTGCTTTAAGATAAGTGTAAATTACACAACTGCATTTGGTTTTCCCATTCAATATAGAAAGCCTTTGAAAGGTCAGTACTTTACAAGACCAGAAATTAAATTTGTTTAAATACAAAGGTGTGGGAAACTCCTATTTAGCTATCAGATATATGCACTTAGTGCAAAAGTGATTTTACATATTTATCTTTTTCAAATATTTTACTTCTGATCCTTAACTTCCTATCAAAATCCTGGGTGTTTTCAAAAAAATGCATAAACTGTACTTGGAAAAGTCACCTTCATGTTCTGAGCAACTTTGTAGTGCTCCACGTTCCTCACTGTTCAGTGACTGTAAATACAGAACATATTCCTGTGTTGTCTGAGTCCTTCCTGAGGAACAACGATCGTGTTCTGGCTATAGGCCTGGGAAGTAAGGGAGCTGTGTAATTGTCATTTAGGGGAGCTGAGGTCTGGAGATCTGAATGGTTATTTCTGTGACTGTTGGAAGCCTGTGTGAGACCTGCAGAAAATCCATAGCCACCTATGATAAAATTTGGTCTGAGCAATTTGAACGTAGGAATTCTCTGACTTTGGAGAAAGTTCAGATTTGTAGCGTTGATTTTCTAGAAAATCAACCTTTTTCTCCCTTCAGTCCTTCACTGTCTTCATTCCACACCGTTCAGTTCTACACTGGCCCCTGCAGCAGCCTGGGGACAGCTGCCTCCTGCACTAGAACTGCTGCTGCTTCCAGCACTTCCACCCTTTCTACTGGATCATGTGATGGCAATGTGCAAAAAATAACGTGTGTTGGAGTAACTAAAGACAGTCCCCTTGTGTGCAGACAGAGGAGGGACTGCAGGACACTTGTAGATGCTACACAACTTGTAGCCTTTCTCAGCTGTTAAAGGCCTGACTTTGCGTACCTCTGGTATGCATCTGTCATCCGTCTGTCATCTGTACAGGAAAGTTTTCAAAGATGTTTACTGCTGTCTCTCACTCTCTGTGTGATTTTTAGCTTCATATGCTATGTATTACAAAGGAGAATCACAGCTTTATTGTGAGGCATATATACATATAACTTGTGTGTATATCTGTGTACACATCTCATTAGAGTTGTGCTCTAAATATTGCAATTTGAAAATTGTTACTGCCTGAAACAGTCAAAATGTGGGATAAGCACCTGGGGGACATGTATTTAAATTTGACAAGCAAAATATTCCTAACATTTCTGATCTGTTTATGATACCTGCTAAGATGAGTGCTCAGTGCTCTTCCAAAAAGATCCTGAGAGTCAAAGGTGCATCTGGACAGAATCTATTAAAAAAAAAAAAAAAAAAAGGGAAGTTAATTTCAATTTTCAATTGAAAAAAATGTTACAATTGGCTCAAGTGTGTCTTCCCATCAAAAAATATTATGAGTAACTGGGGAAAGTGATGGATAGCCGCTTCCAACAACCATTTACTTACTACAAGGAATTGAGAGAACTTTGTTACACTTCTTGTGGTCTATTGATACACAAGAAAACCTTGTGATTTTATGATTTTTAATTCAGGGGGTTTTGGGTTTTTTGTTTGTTTTTAATCTGATTCCAACTAGATCATTCTTTAGCTTTAGGCTTTAGATCATAAAATTGTTGTTCAGGTTAAAAGCCTGAGCAAAGGGAGGGCTGGGTGTCAGTATCTCTGAGCTTGGTGCCGCTCTGTGCAGCAGAACCAGGGTTGTGTGACACTGCTCGATGGCAGAGCGTCTCCTGTCTCCACCACAGGCTGACGGACAGTGTCCGCTGACAGCTGTCGTGTGGGAGCTCTGGTCACACCTACACGTGTGATGAGCTTCGCCAGTTCTTTCACTAAGCACTCTGGGCTGATTAAAAGGTTTCTGCAAAGCTCTCCATAGAGCCTGTTTAGATTTCAAAGCGTTTCTGTCCTGTAGCACCATCTCTTTCATTTCTATTTATGCTGATACTGTCGTATCTTTTCCATTGTCTTTTCCTTTGATTACAGATTTTGTACTTGACAGCTAGTATTGCGCTGCCGTCTCCGACAATTGGAGCACACTCCCTCATTGCCCCCTTCATTTGCTGCCTTTGTTTCCTGGGCCCTGGGAGGAGGAAGGGTCAAAACACAAATGGACCCTCATACAAAGCTGCTTCCAAAATCTCTCTCTATTGCACAGAAAAAAAGCATTAACATCAATGCAGACCTTTCTTTTGCTGTTGTCAATAGCTCTGCTGGACAGAAATCTATCATTCACACAGTGCCTTTCCTTTGAAATTCAATTAGTTTCACTGCCAGTGTCTCCTTAAGACGGTTTAAAGGAAAATTACAAAAATACTGCACAGCCACCTTTCACAGTGATTAAGTCATATCATATTTTATGCTCGTTTCTTAAAATGATTTTATTAACACAAGCTGTTCGTATGCTGGGATTCTGGTCTGCATTATAAATCTTTTTTATTTAGTTGACTCATTTTCTCTGTGCTTTGTATCTTAATTGAACGGCAATTTTGTGCAGATGAGACTTTAAACTTTTTTGAACTTTGCAGTCCAGTACCTCCATCGTCCATATACCTGATCTTCTAGTCCAGCATGGCCTGATCTGAGAGAAGCTTTTTAGCTGACAAAATAGGAAAGTAATAGTTGCTGTGGCCAAGGAGCCCCCTGCATCGCTGAGTGGTGCAGGAGAGGGTGATGCATGGACACTGATACCCTTCTGGTCTTGTTCCATAACTCACTTGTGGGCCAGCAAGATAGTGCATCAACCATTTTATCAACCAATCTCCGTTTCACATAAAATAAACATACTGGGTGTCATTAAGTGCACCTTCAGATCAATGATTTTTGCAAATGACATTCAAGTACCATTTGAGTAGTGCATTTTTGCTGATAAAAGCAAATTAAATTAGCACAACTACAAGTGTGCTGATAAAAACTAAAACCGAACAGCAGCACCATTAGCTAACAAAGTAATATTTTCTCTTTACTGCTTTCTGCCATTTAGTTATTATCCTATTGGAAATCTAATTATAATCCTTTTACTCCCTAGTCAAACTTCACAGTTTTTGCAAGCTTAGCACTGACAAGTGATTTCATTACATTTGATTGCCCGCGCCCAGATTGACTTAACTTCACTCCGAGACCTAAAAGCCCTCTCAGTTTCTCAGATTCCCTGTTTGCACATTACAGCAACAGCTCCTTTAATTAATTAGCATGAACAGCAGTAACATGAACTGCTGAACAGAAAATAACATCATTTTATGATCGTAGGGAGACTTCTCCTTTTGCATGTTTATACCTTAGTTAACTTTTGTATTACTATATTTCATTGTTAGGGGATATTGGAACAATCAGCAAAGCAATGTTATCTTAAAATTTTAAAAAATAGATGTTACCATAATACTTGATGGTAACAATTTACAAAAAATAAAGAGACTCTAAATTTCAAGAAGGAGGCAGCAGCCTAGGCAGACAGGCTTTGCTGAGGTACAAACGTGCTTCAGAGGAAACGTGGTTCACTGTACCTGCAACAGGAGGGTGACCCAGGGCTGCTGCTGCTTTTGTTTGTGAAGTAACCTGGCAGGGATTTAGCACAAAAACTCTCAGTAACCGTGAATAACTTTTTGTTTTTATCTGTTTGCCACAGATGAAGGACTGTTGAAGTTTGGAACATATTTTGGTTTTTTATTATTTAAAAGACTGGGCTATATGGTTTCAAAATTCTGATATAACCAGTCAGTTTTCAAATCCAGCCTATGGTAAAAAGGGCACAAGGGGGACAGAAAAGAGAAAGGGTGGTGTTTTTAAGAGGTTTAACAACTTTGTTACTGTATCAAATTATTCCTTCAAATGCTGCAATCAGCTGAAACCCACCGTGCTATGGAATTTCAGAGGACACTGCAACTGTAAGAGACAGATTCAACATCTTGGAAATTATAGTGCTGTTGTCTTGGTCTTGCTTTCACTGAAACAACTGCTCAAGCACTTAAAATTTTACCTAAGAAAAGACCAGAGCCCTGTAATTAAAAACCTTTGAGGTTTAATTAAATGGAGGCCTGAAACTTTCCTGGTGAGTTTGTTCTTGGCTATCTTCTCTGTTTGAGTCTTTGGCCTTTTCTTCTTCCTCCTGTCCAATCCATGCTCTGTCCCTAGTGTGTGTTCTCCTTTGGATGCTCTGAATTATTAAACCTCTGTGCTGGTGATACACATGCAGGGCTTCAAAAATAACAGTATTGCTGCTCTTAGTGTTATTTCTATGTCTGGTACGCAGTGTTTTTCTGAATAAATCTCTCTGTAAGCACACACACACACACACACACACAGGGATGAGGGAGGAAGCTGAGATTTTGCGATTTACTGGAAACAAAAGATGGGGAAGGGTTTTCCCAGGTGACTGTTGAGCGTGAAGGTCCGTACCTTTATATTCTTACCAAGGGCTAAAACATTTATTCAATAATTCAGTGCCAGTAGACTTGAATATTTCCTAAGCAGGAACCACTGTGTTATCTCCCTGTCTACTCAAACTGACAGTGGCAATTCAACATCTGCATAGTTTGTATTCAGTGAACATACTGTTGTCCTTGGCTATTGTTGTTGCTCATTAGAAATCCTATTTTCTGCACAAGTTTTTTGGTCTATTAACATGGTTGTGGAAATATTTGACAGAATCAACTCCATAGTCCTAAGCACAAAATAAATGGGGAAGAAACTCCAAAGGCAGCACCTCTGTGAGGGTGCAGCACCAAAGGGCTGGGTCCTGCCTGCTGCGGGAACGGAGACCCGCAGGGATGAGAGGGCTGGTACTGCTCAGCCAGCGTTAGACATCAGAGACTCCACATCTGCAGGGGTGGAAAGGAGGCGATATGAAAGAGTCAGAGATGAAAAGAAAGCAAACTGAACTTCATCAGTACTGCTGCTCTCAGATGCAGCATTTATTGTTCACATTCTTCCATGAGTCGAGAGGAAGCCATGCCCTGCTCACCGTGTGTTATTTTTTTTCTCTTTCACTGCTCAGTTTGGAAAATACAGAGAAATGGAGGGAAAAGTTTTGCTGGACAGCTAATAAACAGGCAAAGAAAGCAGTTTTACTCACTGTTGTTGTCTGGCTGAATGACTAGCCCAAAACCATGTGAACTGGCTGTGGCTGTGAAAAGGCCGCATTTATTTTTTTTCATGGTAGTGAAGGGGTCCTTTTCTGTGGTTTTTGGAATTGCTGTGGTCCTTATCCCAGTCACAGGGGTCTGGATGCAGCCTCCTTCCACG
>NW_010318328.1:57477-84989 GCF_000700745.2 Antrostomus carolinensis | reverse complement strand
AGAGTTTTTTCAGTTATTTGATCCACAGCAGAAGCTAATGCAAACTGCTCTCTGATTTTTCTTTTTTCTCTCCTGAAAAATAAGAGACTGATTCAAAACTAATTAGCCCCAGCTTTGTAAGTTAGATTTAATGTTATGGCATGGTGTTTTCCACGTGTCACTACATCCAGAGCCCAGCTTGGCTCTGATCTGACTGAAACACTGACTCAGTTTAGGTAGCTGAGGAGGCGGTGGAGATATCAGCTCCTGTCCATGGACTTGTATTGTATGAGACTCTGTGACTCAACCCCTTGAGCAGGAGCTGGACAAAGCCTCCGAGCTGCAGCTCAGACACGTGGCTGCCCTCTTCCCTCCTGCCACTCTCCTGTCTGCAGAAACACAGCCACCTCTCAGCTCTACCTAACCTTTATTTTAACAGCTCTCCCAGTTCCTCCTTCATCTACATTGGCATAAGTGGGATTTTTAGGTTATTATTTCACCTCTGCCACCCATACTCTCTCTGCAATATGTAGTGCAGGGTATATTTTTTAAATTGCATTAATAATTCACAGTTACTGATACCACAAATTGACCCTTGTTTTCTCATTATGTAAGGAGATCCCAAATTCCCTTCCTGCAGTGACTGTCTCCTCCACTTTACAGCGTGCTAAAGTTACCTGAGCAGTCCCAAGCTGTAGCTGTGTCCTAAGCTGTGGCTGCCTTGCTCCCCTGCCTGGACCAGCATCACCAGGGCACGTTTCTTTATGCAAGTTGTGAGGGTACACGTGGGAATTTTGTTTTAAACTACTTTTATGGAAATACAGCTGAATTACTGACTTAAAACAAAAATATTACAAACAAAGCCTCACAAAGGATTCGGGAACATCAGAGATGCTGAATAGGCTGGGAAAAAAAAAAAAAAGAAAAAGAAAAATGTGACTAAATATGCAGATAATAATTATTGCTTTTAGATTTGTCCTTTATACACACATTAAAGCCTTGAAAGAAAAAGACAAACGGTGATATTGTTGCTAAAAGACAGTGCAAGAGATGAATGTAAACCCTGGACTAACAACTCGGGGAAGACACCACCATCCTGAGGGAAAATGACAATTATTAACGTGGGCTCTGCCTCACTGAGAAGTCGTGAGATCTTTCCTTGTGTTATCCATTGTGGAGGGGAAAAAAATCCTTTCTAAATGCCTTGCTTATTAAGCCAGTCATGCATTTCACTGTAGGCTGTAAAGCAGTATAACATGCACAGGGGGCTCATAAGCATATTTTAGTGTTAGGGAATATCATTTATACAGTTTTTATATTGTCAATATTACCCCTAGAGAATGAGATTAGGCTTTAAACTACTGTAAATCTACGCTTTTGCTCACCTTTGTATAATTTCATTTTTTAATAGAATGAAGCCCACATAAATGAATATTTGATTAAGGGATAAACCTAATAAAAGAATACATTTATTGCACACAGATTTATTCAAATCTTTGCTATATAATACAGTAAAATGCTATAAAATGGTATGTAACTAGCAGTCAGCTACACCGAGGGGACAGTGAATATTCTTTGAAAAGATGAATTTGACAACATCGCATTGTCTTTCATGTCTAAGTGGTAGCACAGATGCTCCTGACACGCTAATTCCTCATAGGTGGTTGCTGTGTGACGTTGTTAATGCCATGGAGTTCAGTTTATTGCACAGCAACAAAAAAGTTTTAATTTCTGGAGAATAATCGAGAGCTTTATAAAAAAGGAAATATTTAACTCTGCACTTTCTGTTTACTGATCAATAATACCTCCTGGGTGGCTGCACTGTGCTTGAGCTTTGGCATTTACTTTCTCTCTTACAGGTATTCCAGATACCTCCATTGAACTGTCCTTGAGAAATAAAGGGAATAGGAAGGAGAAATTGAAAATTGTTTCAAAGACTAGAGTCAGTCCATGAGCCCACAGTGCCCTCAGTGACCACCTCTCACCTCTGTTTGAAAAATAATTTTTAAAATACAATAAAAATATCAATAATTTTTTTAAAAAATACTGATCCTTACTAGTCCTATTTGTGATAAATCAAGTCCTCCCTGAAATGCACACCTGGATTCCTCCCCTCCTCTTTGCAGACAGAGTCCATGTCACCAAGCTCAGTGCTGGAAATGCGTGCGCTGGCTCTGCCTTGCTGTCTGTCTGTAACAAATACCAAGCATCAAACATGGATCAGAAGATGCCACCGACACCCCGTGGCCATTTAAATACTGAGATATGTGTCCGGTTTCTGCTGACTTCCTTTGGTGTTAGATGGACCCATTCCCTAAGCACATCTCCGACTCCTGCCCCGTGGAGGTGGTGGGGCCAGGAGATCCCTCTGTAGCTCTGCCCCTCGCCCTCCAGGAGAGTTGTCCTGCGGGTGCTGGGTGCCCAGGACACGTAATGCTTTGCTGCAGAAGGCAGAACTGGTGTGTTGCTGGCTCATGGGAAGGACACTGTGGCAGAATTCCAGCCTTCTGGCCTGCCTGTAAAGACTATTTATATCCTTCTTGAGGGCAGCCCTGCTGACCTGGAGATTCTGTCAGTGGCTACCTTCTTTAGAAGTACAACTCTAATATCGGCTAGATCACCTAAGCCTGCTCTGGGAAGAAGTCCTGTGCAACTTCCTAATAATCAGGAGGAGAAAAAGAAACAAACAAACCCCGCAGTGGTCAGTGTTTGCATTTCTGCTTCCCCCCTCCCCAGGCTGCAGTGTTTGCCCCACTAAGTTTAAGACAATACTTTTAATCAGCCAAAGGCCTGAAACTAATTTTAGTCACAGCTTTGGAGGTTCCCATGCTCCCAGATGTTCCTCCAGAGATGTTATGTCTCTAGTTCTTCTGATCTTTATTCTTGTTTACATCCAAAATACATTTTAAATCATCTCTGTTTGGAGCGTCTGAGCCTCCTTAAAACTATGAAACTCTCAATTACTAATTAGCTGTTTCCTGTTCCTAATGAAGTGAACATGTCAGATTTGGATTAAAATTCAGCAACTGCTCTCCTCTGTTTATGGTTCCAGATGTTTTTGTTTTATCTAGGAGGTTACTTTGACAGCTACTGCTAAATGATAAATCACTCATATTATAGCTGAAATGCATTTTGAAATTGAAATGTGGCAAACTTTGAGATTGCTCCAAGGATCAGCATCAGTTAGCAGGTCAATACTTGTTCTTTGCTTACGAGTGTTGGGTATTGGCATATGTAAAACAGTAATGGGATGGATGTCAACATTATACAAAATGCTTCTCAATATTATCATTTTGCTATCATCTTCAAGATCAGTACTTGTGGGTTTAGCTGGGTGAATTCATGATTCATTGTATAATGAACAAGAATATGGATTCTTGTTAGCTTTAGTTTCCGTGGGCATTTCAATTTCTTTTTTTTTTTTGTGAGCTTAAAGTTGCTTAATATGAAAAATCACAATTGATAGGTACTATAACTAGGAATATTTTTATGAAGGAAATGTCTTTCTACTTCTTTCCAAATACAGAAAAATAATTTTAAAATAAATGTAGTTTCTGAATGAAAGAACAGTTTTCCAAGAACAGATATTGATTTACTTCTATTACATTTTTTCATGCAATGCAATTTTGTTTTAACATGCTGTTCCCTAGAAGGTTTTGTGCATGAAATAATGGTACGTTGTAAAGCCGTGGTACTCGTCCTGTCTTATGGGGGCACGCAATACAGCACAGGCTGCCTTCTGAAGAAAAAAAGAAGGAAAATGAGTGTTCAATTAAAAAGCAAACACCATAAAGGAAGAAAATCCAAATCCATGTGTTTATAGCCTCTGCTCAGCAGATGCTGGCTGGCGAGTGCCGTTAGGAACAAGGCTGGTGGTTGTTCAGCCCAGCTGAGTGCCCACACCTGCACCAGCGGGTTCAGAGGTGCTCGGTGCACCCAGACCCGCTCCTTTCTCTGTGTGATATTCACCTCACCAGGGCTTTGCAAGGCTTTGTCCTCAGGTGCCTCTTTCTCCTCTGTCAAACATACTCCCCTGATGGAGGGTTTATATCACTTGTAGAGCTGATAATGTGGTGTGGGGAAAAAACTAAACAACCCCCCCCACCCCACCCCCAAACAAAGGAGGTGCACCTAAGTTTTAATTAATTATAAATAACTGTGTAATTGACCTTTTTTCTGCTCTTTTTTTTTTCTTTCTTCCCTCCAGAAAACAGAACATACATCAAACCTACTATTATGTACTGAAGGAAACGCCTATTGTTGAAAAATGTATAATGATCACTATTTGAAGACTATATAGTTCATGAAAAACGTCCCTTCCAACCTTTGATGCCTTCAGTACTGTGTGAAGAACAGGATTTGTAGCATGAAACTTGAAGGACAATTTCAAGCAATTTACTGTTGCTGCATCGAAAACTGCCGTATTGTCATTAAGAAATATTGAGACTTTTTACAAGCTTACCATACCAAACCAAGCCTCTTGCAACAGATCATTTTTAGGTCCCCGAAGATAGAAAGGAGTTTTAGTATTTTTAAGCACATACAGGAATTATTCCCTCTTCCCCCCCCAAAAAAAGAACTTTTTTTGTTGTTTTTTTTCCCAAGGAGGTAGCTATTACTGGATAGCAATGGCACAATGATTTTAAGCCACAAAGGTCCTCGCTGGCTGTACATCATACCAGTCCAGTTTATCACTGAAACTGTTCAACATGGAGCTGTTTCGATTGTGTTTATAAATTAAGCTTTGTTTACTGAAGCAGATATTCGATATATATTACGTTTTAAAAAGAAATGTGTGTACATTTTTTAAAAGAATGATGTAAAAACTGTCCTTTCATTAGATGACCAATTCAAAAGTGTGAGCTAAACCCTAATAGCTGACGTACTAGGAGGATTATAATTGATGCTTTTTTTTATGCTCAGTTCAGCTTGGCTTTTGGTCTTTTAAGATGAAAAAATGAATATGCAGTAGAGTGTTAGCTAATGGAAACTTTTAAGTATGGTTTCTCTGTTGTACCATATTAAGTTAAAGTACACATTCTTTGTTAAAAATGTTCTTGCTAAAAATACAGTATTAAAAATTCTTTTGTTTGACTTTGGAAATCTTTTAAGATTTTTTTTTTTAACTGTGAATTCCCATAGTTACTGTACTAATGCAAAACAATATTTTGCACTATTAAATATACTTGAAGAAATTACTTAATAAAGAGGGTGGGTTGGTATCAAACATTTTCCTAATTCTTGTATGTTCCAAATTCTGAACTTTGCAACTGAAACATTCCTTTCTCAAAATACAGGACTGAAAGCTGGTTTGAGTCAAGTGGAATTAAATAATCACCTGTTTGCTCTTTACTGGTGTTTGTGGGTCAAAGGCACAATGCTAATTTACTTATAAACTCATGTTTATGTATGCAAACTTATGTTTACACACACACACACATCCTGAATTAAATCCCTGTTACTTAAACAAAACAAAAACCTTTAAATAGATCTCTGGGGAATATATTTCCTATGAATATGTATACTACTATCTATATCTATATGTATAGCAGTCAAAATTTCATTTATTATTGTTACTAGAATTTTTTTTTTCAGGTTAACAGACTTCTGCTATTTTTACAGGAGACAAGAATAATCTGATTTTGTTCCTAAAAGAAATATTTTAGTTTAACCAGGTGTCAGTTCAAGAAAACATGTTGGCCTCCATTTTACAGGTGATCAAACTAGTTATCAGCATAGCCTTTCAATGTACAAACATAGTTTATTCCATATTACTTTTATTGCTAGCGTTCTAATAACTGCATTAATCACACTGCCATTGATTAAACAGTCAAAAATTGAATTATATGAAAAAACAGGAGCATTAGGAATTGTGAGTGCTCCTGCGTGCTTAATAAAAGCTTTTGTGTGAGTGAAACACTGCAGCACCTGAACTTAAATTCTACCTTTGACTCTATTTATTAATTTTAGTTCCTGTTCCATCAGGATTCTCTGAAATGAGGGCTGGACCTTAATTCTAAATCTTATTTTTAAAAATGACTTGACTTGAAACAGTCCTTGGGATGCTGCAGCATTTCTGGCTGATTGACCGAACTCTGCTATGAGTTGCAGATTTGAAGAGAGCTCTTTGATGAGCTCCCCAGTATCCTGCATTTTAGAAAGACTTAAAGTAACTATTATTTATTTCAGTTTTTGTAGCAATTTTGCATTTTTCTTCAGTCTTCATAAAGACAATTTTAGCATTTTTCTTCCTCAGTGGCTGATCTACATTTCTTAGGGCTGCTTTTGTACTGGGTTGATGAACACACCATTGATTTCTAATTTGCCCTTCTCAGAATTGTTTTAAATGTCAAAGTACTGGCAAATGAGATTTAGGAAACTGATAAACTTCAGAGACTGAATCTGTTGTTAAGTCCTTATTAGGTAGCTCCTGATAAATATTGACAAACCAAGACATTGAGGTTTTTATGTGTCAGCTCAAGCTAAGGAGCACACTTAGAACTAACACTTTCTGTTGGAGACACATACGAAAGCCAGGCTGTGCAGTTAGATTGAATATTGATATAAAAGTGTAAATTTCAATTATTATTTTTTTTAAATTTAATTTTACTCCTGTTATCTCCTCAGTAGTATTCCAAATGACACCCTCCTGCACAGGGATCCGGCCCAATATTTTTTGCATAGTTGTTTTATGACTGACGCTGTATGAACTGCGGGACGGGGATTGCCCAGCCCAGGAGCCCTTTCCCACCAGGGAGTCGATGCAGAGACCTTCAGGGAATAGGTCTGGCACTGCATGTGTTGGGGTTTTTTTTCCCCTTCATACAGTGTAAAAAAGCCTCTGCAGACTTTGTCTAGTTCCAGGCACCACAACTGAGCATGAAAGGCAAGAAAACGAGGAAATTGCTTTCATGTCGTATTTCCTAGGTCTCTGTAGATCCTATCATTCAAAGGCAAAAGAGATGGGATTGTTTACTCAGAGAAGACAAGACTAAGGGAAGAATTACTTGTCTTTCCTATGTAAAAGGAAGCTATGGAGAGCAGGAAAGTAACCTTCCCTGTCCTCTGTGGCTCCATGGCCAGCACAGGTCAGTGGGTGCTGCTTTCAGAAAGCTGCACAGCCCATGATCTCCTTCCTGCCTGTGGTACAGCACAGCCAACACAGGCAATGTTGAGCTTTTCTGATTTCTGCTGGACATAATTTCACATTTGCCTACAGTTACCACCCTCCTTGTTCATCTTGTGTTTTAAACAGTGGGACAATCTCAGTAGGAGAGTTTGGAGGACCCATACCCTCCAGCCCATGGGCAGTAGGAAATCCAGCCTTCACCACACTCCTCCTCGGCTGAGGCAGTCGCCTGAACAGCCCCAGCTGGCTGCACTGTGGGGAGCTTCTTCCAGGTGTTTGGCTTTTGGAGTTTTTTTCTGAATTAAAATGCCTGAGAGGAGCAGGACTTTGTGCCGGTGTCCTCAGCGCCTCCTAAAAGCGGCGGAGCAGAGGGACACTGAAAACCCATTTTTCCACAGGGTCTAGGCTGCAGAAAGCTCAGCTGGGGCTGGGTGTTTGCAGGCTGGGGGGGCATTGCTGAGGTTGGGGTGTGGTACCCACAGCCCCTCTACATCTGCCTCTGGTTCCTACAAAGCATCTCCTTATTTGTAAATTGCCTTTGAAACGGTGTAATGCCAATAAAGTTGGCGTGAGCTGGACACAAGGTGATCTTGGCTAAGTGCAGGCAAGTTAATGGCCGATGTATTTCAGCAATTTTATGAATCTTGTGTAATGCAGACTGCTATCATAATAAACCCTTAACAGAATCAATAGTGACCAATCTCAATTTAAAATCTGGATCTATAGTAATACACAGCGAGAACACTCTCCTTCAGAAATGCAGAGCTGTGCATTAAAAGCTGAATGCTGCTTTAAGTAATTGCTATCTACAAGTAAGTGGCCCATTAATATATTTATTTACAGAATATTTTTGGTAACATGACAAAATGTGGGCTAACCTCAGATGGGTACGAATTTCCTTCATGGCCTCAGCTGATCTCCACAACTGCTGCTGTGTGTATGTGTGAGCACACGTGCACAGGCTGAGCACAGACTGGTCATGAGTGTGATCACCCAGGGGCTCGCCGGCCCTGGGCTGAGGAGCCGTTACCTTTGGCAGCAGGACTGGCCCAGAGGCTTCCCGCTCTCCCGCTGCTGCTCTTGCCTGCACTGTCGTTCTGTGCTGGGGAGAGGGAAAGGAATATACAGCAGGTTGGTTGGTTGGTTGGTTTATTTTTAAAGCCAGATCATGTGCTATCATCATTTGTTATACATACTACAAATGTTTAGGCACTTGTAAAATCACTATTACTAAATATTTTTACTTTAGTTCTGTCTGCAAATAAGGGCACCTTTGATGATTTGAAGTTGGGATGGAAGGGGAGAAAAAAACCAAGTATGTTTTAAATGATGACTTTATAGGTGAATTATGAATTACTACAGGTTTATATTTGCACATCAAAGGAATCAATTGAAATGAGCCAATTCAGTGTCAGCACAGCACCAGCGCTGCAGCTTGCGCCCTTTCCATCACACCATCATCCATTTCTGCCTCTTGCCCAGCTGACACCAGCACCTTAACAGAGCATCCTTTGCATGAACGCTGGAGTGTGGCCATCTAAGGTAAGGGAAAAAATATTTTTGAGAACTCTCATTATTCTGAGTTTCTGTTAGAAATAAGATTTTATTCTATCAATCATCTTCATTATGTGAGTCTGTTGACATAATCCAAAATTATGAAAGTAAACACGGCACCATATATTAAAATGTTCTTTTGATAAGTGATACTTAACAAATTGTGTCTTTTATAATATTTAAACTTTTTAGAAAGACATTTGGCTTTGTATGTTTGAAAATGTGTGCACGGCTTTTTCAAAATGACACTGAAATGGGTATTCACTGAGTAGCAGATCCCTTTCCCTATGTATCAGCCCTTTGCTTTAGCTGACTACAAGAGAGGTTAGCTGTGGGAGAAGTTTTTGCTGTCCCTAAAATGTAATTGCTCACCGTGATGCTTTCTCAGAGCTCTGAGAGCTGCCCTAGTTTTTGCTGTCCCTAAAATGTAATTGCTCACCTTGGTGCTTTCTCAGAGCTCTGAGGGCTGCCCTAGTCCCATTTTACCTCTAAAAGCAATCCAACTCCATGCCAAGACAGCTGGGACAACCTCTATGTTTAAAAGGTCATTATCTTTAAAAACAACCTATCTCAGATGGGTTCGGTGGTACATATACCTGCTGCTCCTGGTGACAGAGCAAGTGCTCAGTGTTCTGGAATAAATTTTAGCCGGTCAGAGGGATGGTGGAGGTGAAGCAGCCAGAGAAGTGGCAAGTTCTCATTGAGCTATACGAAATTGGCGCAGCTCTAATTGATCATTGTGTGCCTTAGTCAGCCAATGGTCAGACGGACGTTATGTATTTTTCACAAGAAAGTCTGAAATGAGACAATGGATAAAAACTTAATTATTTTGAATTGTTGGGTGAAGACATGGTTTCATCATCATAAAGTTTGCATCACAGTTCCTTCATAATAAACACTGCAATATGATACATCTTATATTAAGGTTATTAAGAGTGCTTTCAAAGAGTCCAGGCTTATGTAAATATTGGGCATTAAGCAGTTGAGTGTCACACACATGTGTGCACGGCACCAGGGACTGTGCCATTGGCCTGTGCCAGCAGCTGTCCTGCTGCAGAGCCAAAGAAATGGTTGGGGTCACGGTACGGTGACCCCTACCCTTGGAGGGCTGAATACAGGCGTGGAGTGCCTGCATAGTTCTCGTTTTAGGATCTGGGCTTTGCCTAAAGCTTTAATCTTATTACCAAAAGACCACATGCCTAAAATGAATTGTCCCCTCCTTCCACCACAGTGGCCAAATAGAAAGGAAAAACCATTGGCATTAAATGAAACAAGATGAATTAGCTAAAAAGAGAAGAAAGAATAAACAGGAATGAAGAATAAACTTTAATTTGCTCCAGTGCCAGTAGGATTTGGCATTCAACGTTAATCATATGTTTCATTCTGTATCAGGGAGAAATACCTGTTTCGTGTTTCCCCTGATGATTCTTGCCATTAGCTGAAAGTCTTTTTATTCCCAGAGCTGTGCTGCCATCAGTTGATGATGCTGGGGCACTTACAAAGATGTTTTGGCAGGAAAAATGTTTTATCATGCGTAACATTATTATGAAACATAATATTTTTCTTTGTAGACCAGTCCAAAGCAATTCCATATAAACTGTTGCATTCTCTCCCTTGGTGTCAACTGGGGAGGGGAACCACGTCCTGAAAAGTAAGAAAACAGGCAAAAAAAGCTAGGAACTTAAATAACAAGGAATAAACTCCCATTGGACTTTTTCTTAATAGTTCTATAAAACTGGTGAAGACAGAAATGGTACTCAGAGATTTTTGGTGTCAGATCAGTGCTCTGCATTTTATGTGATCATTTACACCTGCACAGAGTAAGTATTTGATAGCATTTGACAGCTGATTTATTAGCATTTGACACCTATATTACACATGTTGAAATGACTCTACAATGTGCAAAGCAGTGGAAAAATCACTGATTCCTTTCATGGCTTTTTGCTGGTCTTTTAATACTGAGATTCCATTCCAAAGGAAAAAATGAATTCTGCACACCCCAACTGTAATTCTTTATTTCTTCTAATATTTATTATGTTCGGCTCATACTAACTTGGAAAAAAAAAAAAATAAAAGGAAAAAGAGAAAACCAGTTGTGTTTAATTCACAGACGCTGGCTCTGAAACCAAATCAAAACCAGGCCGTGCTCCTAATAGCGCAAGTAGTCACAGAAAAATGAGAAGTCTGCTATTGTGATGAGAAACACTGCAGGACTAAGACTCTTGATTTATAACAGAGCTGGTAAGTAAATTGCATATTTCTGATAGTTAATAATTTTTCAAATAAACAGATATTTTCACCAAATGAAAGTTCTGTTTTCACTGAAATTATTTTTGGCTTCTTCAAAGCAAACCCTCAAGAAACTCCAAAGCCACAGTATTTCTTTTTCACTGTTTTGAAGACAGGCAGTAACAGACTTTGTTCAGAATCCATGTAAGAAAGAAGGGGTGGATCAGTTTAATACTTTCTGGAATGCGGTGGACTTCTCCATTGTAGAATTATTAAAATAGTTGCATGCAGTGAAAAAGAAAATCACTGCCAGCAATATCACCTGTGTGCAGAAAAAGTTACTGGGAGCTCTGTGTTTACACAAAGAATAAAAGACCCTTCCCCACCCCAGGAAATCAAGCCCAAAGAGAAGGTTCATGACCACAGTCTAAATTACAGTAAATTATTTCAAATGCAGTTGCCAATGTTACGTGTTGACAGGATGTAATATCTTAATGAAAATAATAATACTGTTTGCTCATCTGGTACCAGCCCAATTTCAAAAAGAAAAGCCTCTCAGATTTCACACATGGCAGTAGCTTTTCCTGCTAAAATAATGTGGTAGCTAGTGCAGCATGAATAAGTTAAGTAGCTGTGAAGTTCATGGACTGGTGAAGAGGGAGGACCAATTTGACAAGCTCTGAATTACTGACAGACTGAATGACCCATGTCTAGTCTTGTCACGTTACTTTACGTTACACATTGTAACACAATCCAGGGGAACATAACCTGGAAAAAAATTACTTCAGCACTAGATTGCAAGATTTTCAAGGTTACAAGTGTTTGATTGTCACGAGACCCACATTTTCAAGATCCATTATAGTGGCCTGTTGCTGGCACCTATTGGTAAGGCGCAGAGGGCAGCTGTTAGCTTTACCATCACTCGGAATTAAACTCTCCCGTATTTGTGTGTCTTTTGGTCTATGCCACTTACAAAGACATCAGAGCTCCTAATGCTCATTGCAAATGCCCTTCTCTGCGTTCACCACCCTAGTTTTACTTTCAGTTCCTCGCTCGGAGCAGCATACCCAGCCAATTTTCATGGAAGTAAAGAGACAAATGTAAGTCAAAGCACAACAAAATTACTTACTTTGAAACAAGGAAAAGAAGCAGGTAATTTTACTTTCTCAGCATGACAGCTGTGTCTGAGCGCAGAGGAAGAAACAAACCCAAACATTTATTTTACGTATCTTGTACCCAGTAAGGGTAACAAGAGGAAATAATTAAAGGTATCATTTGCTCTGTCTCAGGAAAGTGCTGATTTCCAGTGATAGGGGCTCCAGTATAGTGCACCCCAGTACATAATATTTTACTTATTTTATAGCTGTGATTTAAGGCAGTGAACTGACCAGCAGTTACTACTGATGGGCTCTATCTGCTTAGGCATTTTGAAAATTGAAGATTGAAAGATAATGAAGATAACATCAGCTGCTGCAAATGGGCTCTGGTTATACTTGACTTAAGTTTTATTAGGAATTTGAACGTGACATCCTTTCCTGATGAACACATCCACAGCCCATTAAAGTCAATGAGAGTTATGCTCATATGGCAGAGGGAGCAGATCTTTTAGTTGCGTATGTCCAGAGTCTGACGCACAGCCTCGAGTTCTGTAGTTTACTCAAACAATTACAAGTTAATGAGGATTTACTTTGTGTTCTCTATTTCTATAGAAATAATTTTTTACATAGCATAATGGATTAATATTTACTTGACAGCCTTTGCATCGTTTATTCCTCGGTTTCTCTCTTACAGTCTTGTAAGATGTAAAGATTGAAATAAATATTTACTCACTCTTCCTGCACGCAGTTTATTCTGTCTAGAACTGTAGCCAGCTCTATTCATTGTGTTGCCTCGCAGCTAGATGCTATAAAGAAAGGAAATTAATGGTTGTTAAACTTAGGTATGTGATAAAAAGAAAAAAAAAGTTAGCACTGACTCCTGTCCCCATTTTACTACAAGCTCCCCCTCCCACCCATCTCCTCTGCCAATCTGTGGAGGGATGTATGTGCGTGTAAAAATAAGATTACCTCAAGCTCATTACTGTCCACTGACAGAGTCCTGCTGTAAAAACTTTTGATGAATACTCAGCATCTAATTCCTGAGTAATAATTAAGAAAAAAAAACCCTAAGTTGCTTGCAATCATTATTCCAAATGGAAAAATTAATTGTAAATAACTGGAAGTCAATTAAGGCTGGGTTCTGCCGGGTAATGCAAATCTTTTATAGGTTTTTTTCAGTTAACTGCCTCATTAATGATTTATAGATGTGTATACAGCTGTGGGAACCATAGCATTATCTAATGCACTCAGAGAATAATTACATATGAAAAGAACTACACAGCTCAAGGGAAAAACTCAGAAATTACTTACTGCCTTAACTTCAACCATATTAAGATGCAAAGTATTTACAAACCAACTGTGATGTTTTATCATATTTTTGAGGTTTTATATTCTTTTTAAAAAGGAAAAATTAATTCTTTCTAAAAACATACTTGTATACTTCAGTATTACACAGTGCACAAAACCCAAGATGTCTCAAACTGAGAATGTAAGCCATTTATTTATTAGTTAAAAGCCTAAGTTATAACACATTCCCATTCTTTTACTGCATCTGTTGTACAGGAAAAAAGACATTTCTACAAACAATTTGTGGACATAAGCATATATATCTCCCTGATTTACACAGAGCTACAGTTAATTTTGGAAAGATTTCAGGACTCATTTTCCAGCATATAAAAATTGGTATTTGGTCTTTGATGACACCATTGTTTGAAGTTTGAGTGTTTTTTTGTAAAATACTCTTTTCACTCCTGAAACTTACTTCTAATAGGGCAGTAAACCTAAAGAGTGCAAAATTTGCTACTTATTTCTTATGAACTCTAATCCAGGGATAAACTGCTGTTAGACATTTGGAAGCACCCTAGAGGATCCATTGCTTTTAGGGCTGCTTTTCTTCTTACTTAGAGTTGATCTGTTTCTGACTCCCACTTTGGTTACTACCTGGTTGCTTTTATGTTCCTTTGAGTTTCCCAGCTCCATATCTGGTCTGCTGTTCATTCCCTGTCCCTCACCGAGTCTGGCTTTTCATATTTCTCCCTGTGGTGCTGGCAATCAAGTTTCATCCTGCCTTGCTACTCCTCTTTCCCCATGTTCAGCCCAGCCAAAGACTGGTGGATTAAAGCAGCCACCTCTTTCTCCATTAGTGACACAGCACAGCTCCCAGAAGTTTCTTCTTCATCCTCCTCCTTCACCATATTCTTCAGGACTCTACTCCCAACTCTCCTCTAGCCCAATGTTCTTGAGGTGTTTGCTCAGTCCTATGTGACGTGATCTGTCAGTGCTCCTTCTTATATGTTGTGTGATTTAGGGCACGAATATTTTCACCTTATATTTAGCAATATTAAAATCCTGGAGCAGTTACCTATTTGAACTATACATGGCCAGAGGGAGACAAATACAATTATTTTTTATTTTGTCTACAGATACTTGGGCTATTACGTAAAACCTACAATGAACCTCTATCACTTACTCATTTCACAAATAATGTCAGCACGTTTCACCAGCCAGGAAAAAAATAAATCAGTCTTTTGGGGGGAGTTGCAGTGGGGAAACGACACCAGAAACTCATTCCACAGTTTCCCAGAGGCACTGAAACACAAATGCTGCTTGGCCACCAGACTGCTGCTTCTAGCCAGCTGGGCTGTAGGATTAAATGAGGTACAGAGATGTTTGGTATCCTGCTTGCCGTGTGAGAGAGCTTCTTCCGTATAGAGGGATGCTCAGATGAAAATTCACAACTTTTGCCTTTGCATGCCTTTTAAAGAACAGGTTTACCTGTTTATAATTATGCTTATATGTTTTTGCTATCACTGAAGAAAATTACTTCTTATAGATTTTATCGACTCGAAGAATAATCCTCAGGTTGACGAGGTCTCAGGAGGTCATTTATTCCTACCTCCTGACTTACACATCTACATCAGTGATCATGTGTGAAATGAAAATGAAGTCAAAAGCATGGGAATCATTTATTTAGAGATTTTATTGCCAGAGAATAAAATAGAAATAGATAATTGAAATTGTCATAAAATATTTGTAACTATGCAGTTGTGTCATACTTAGTAATGAAACATTACGTTAATCTACAAGAACAAATTAATGACTGCAAATCAAGTATAAGTTAGCATTAGAAAAATGGACTTTTAATTCTAAGCTTTTGAAGTTGCACTGAATAATCTGCCTAAGGAACAGCTAAATAAATCAAGACACTGCAACGTGGAAAAGAAATGACCACGAAATCATGAGACAGAGATCCATGTAATCATTACTGCCACAAAGAAAACGACAAAAGAATGACTGTTCAGCATCTAAAACAAGAAATGAGGGCTATCAAATGAGAGTATCAGGTGTGAGGGTAAAAGAATAGAAGGAAGCAGTCCTTTCTGTGGTGGGACCTCAGCTGGAGAGCTATTGCTGGGGTGTTAGCTTACATCTGATCAAAGAGTGAAGCCACAAATTCAGGCAAGGAAAAAAAAACAAACAAAAAAACACCCCCAAAACCCCAAACAACCAAACCAACCCCAAAAACTGCCTAGGGTGATTAAGCACACAGATACAGCCTTTGGCTTAAGAGATCCTCATGGATGTCCTCATGGATTCCTGGGCACAGAAGTGTGATTGCCTTGATGCATACTTGATCCTACTCTGGCCTTGGCATCTTCCTGGGGAGAGCATGGGCTCTATGCCCTTCGGTTTGACACAGTACAGCCATTCTTACCTTCTGCTGTCGCTATCTGAACATATCTCAGTGCAACTACCACAGCTCTTTCCAGTAAGTCTTCCTCAAGAGTAGCCCATAATCTTTATGGCCATTTCTTAATTGCTCTTTGTAAAGGGATAAAGGGGAAAAAAAAAGAAAGAGGTAACATATTTGGCAAACTATCTTCTAATTAGCAAAACTGTTTAGTAATTGCTCTTGTTTAACTATGGTTTATCACACATTACACTGTGAATTGAAAGAGTTTAAGACATTCTTAATTCTGGTTTTAATATACTTTATAATCAAAAGGATAAAATAAAGGCACATCACTATGATTTAATGTATGGTGGAAGACAGGCAAAAAAGCTTTCCAGTCCATATCTGCCAGCTATTAACCATGCCTCTGACAGATCGGAGTGTTTCATCAAGATGCTCACTCAGAGACAAAAAGATGAATGCAGATCAAATTTGCATCTTAGATCTTTTTCCCCTTAGGGAAAAACAGGAACACTGAATTATAAACGGGAAGTAATGTTTTATTGTGAGTTCTTTTACCATCTGAAAGTTAGAGATGTGACTGCTACATTCAGCATCTGTTTCTTCATGTTGTCCCATGCTTAGATTTTGTAGCTTAGATATAAGAAGAAGCTAAAAGTCACCAACATTGTGGTAGCATAGGGAACATAAGAGCAATGGAAGAGACACATGAGACCTCACAGGACTCCACATCCCACCAGCTGGCCAGTGGAAGACACCCCGTTCACAAGATGACAAACTCATTCCTTTTGCAAGCACAGCTCAATTTCTCATCAGTTTTTTTCCTAATCTGATAAGTTCTTATAACTGAAAAATCATGGCCAAGCAAGTGTTTGTTTCCACACTACATTCTTCATTTGAAAGATTTGTAAACCAGACATGAAAGTTTCTCACTCCAGGATAAAATCTGATGTTACAAAGATTCAAGCTGGGAAAAAAACACAAAATAAATTCTGATCTATTATATTTACTAACATTCCAATTATGCATTTCCATTTTATACAATTCTGGGGGAATGCAGGAGGAAATGACACATATTTATCAATGTGGTGTTATGCTTTATTCTGCCTATATGCCTTTGGCAGTAACTTCAGAAGATGAATGCCAAACCTAACCAGCTAATAACTCAAGAGCTATTATTCTGAGTTACAGACACCCTGAAGGAGAGCAGCCTCAGTGATCATTTCTCCTTCTGGAGCAAATTTTTGAAGTGTTCCAATTGGATCAGTGTTTACACAAGAAATGCTCCCCCTTAATTCTTGTGACTTCTACTGTCTTTCCTGTGGGGTACAGAGAATACAACAAATGCAGACAGTGAAGCCTGCTGGGATGGTTTTGCAGAAATTCAAGCAGAGAATGAAAATTCAGAGAAGGCAGTACTGTTACTGAATCAGTCTCATAGGTCACAGCAACGAGACTCCAGAAACAGGTGAAATTCAAAGTTTAGCCTTTTCACAGATGTGTTATTATTCATGTGGAGAAGCCTGAAAAAACAGTCACATTTCTGGTCTGCAATTCCAAAGTATAAAAACTTTTGCAAAAAGAAACTAGCTATGAATAAACTGCATATAAATTCAAGAAAGTTTATAAATACTGTTAGGACTGATGGATACAGGCACTGGCAAAGAACAAAGACGTGGCATAAACTGACTTTTCTAAAGGCTGAAAAGGATGAGCAGCTGAAAGAGCAAAGCAAATGTGTAGAGAAAAGAACAAAAAGGCCAAATGGAGCTGGAAATTTTAAAGCAGTGCCTTAGAGTTCAGCCTTTCCTTGCTGTATGCTGATGTCTGCTTGGTGCTTACAGCACTCTGGACATCCATGCAGATTATCTCCTTTCAGAACCACCACCACCTGGACGCTGGGATGCAGCCAGTTTGACAGCCAGTGAAAAATTAAGACAATAAACAAACATTAAGCTAAAAACAAATAAACCTAGCTCTATTAAAATGCAAACATTTGTTTCAAAGTGTTTGTAGTAGAAGACAGTAACTGGAGAAAACAGTGGGAAATCAGGCTGTGAAAACCAGGTACCAATATATATCTTTCCTATGGTATATGTGAGAATTCAGACTGAGTCAGCTGACACAGCTTAATTTTTTCTGCAGATTAAAATTAGCAGTGAATAAGACATATTCACTTTAAACTAATAGATGAACACACACACACACAAATTTATGGAATGGGAAAGGTGGAGCTTGTGTGGGATGTGATGGGTTTTGTGGAGACAGAACATTACAGGGACTCACGTGCTAAAGCATGACTCTGATCTATAGTGGAGCATTCAGAAGAGAAATGCTTACCCGGCTGTAGCTGTCAGACCGTCCAGGGCCCAGAGACTAGATGAAAAAAATGGATAAAGATATTTTTAAAAAAATCCCCTGGGACCATCTCCCGTATTTAATAAGGAAAAGCACCTTCTGTGCAGCCAATAAAAGTTGAGTCTCTCATGAAGATTTATACCATATTACACACTGAAATTCAATGTACAACGATACCCTTGTGTACGCTGTTGTCAGAATAATAATCTTTGTCTGTCTGATCAACTTATATTTTATGCCAACAACACAGCATTTAATATTACACAGTTTCAGAGGAAGAAAATATATTTATTCATGCAACAACTGGCCCAGTAGCTTAAACAGACAAAGTGAAATAAAAATAGCTTGGAGTTTTTACATTAACTTATGATCCAGAATACAGATTTCTATACAATTGTAGCAATTTTATGCAGCAATATAAACTATGATTCTTAATCTAGTTTGTGAAACTGTCTCACTATTTTATACTGTCACAAGGAATAATACAGTTGGATATGACTGCTGAAGTTTGCTTTTGGCATTCTCCTGAAATGAGGAGACTAAAAATACAAATGGTGATCAACAGCTTTTTTTCTATATTCTGCATTATCATATTCGGTGCTGTATTCTTAGGCTTTGTGTCTCAAAATAAATATCAAGAAACACTTACAGAGAAGATACACATGGACTCCCCCACAACCAAAGCACTCTTTGTCAGAAACCAGTATCTCTTCACTAGAGAAAGTCTGCCCACGCTACAGGGCTTGTTCCAAATGATGCAATGCTCCGCCAGATGAGAAAACTTCAGCAATAGAGAAAAGCTGGGTTGTATGTAGATCTATTAAATCTATTCTTCTAGCAGCCTATGCAGAAACTTGACAGACTTTGAATGATTTATTGTTACCTTTTTAAAGGCAGCTACTTTTTACCTTGTGTGAATTTTTCTGTATATAACAATACCTGGCAAAAAAGAAACCTGGGGACATACCACATCCCACCCTCCCCTCAAACAAGCTAATGAAAAGTTTGTATGTTTAGAACAGAAATAAAAGAGGGTGGTTGGAAATGTATTTAGAACAGTATCTGTAGCCCAAGGGGCACTTTCATAAAACAACCACGCACCCATAAAAGAGAGGTGTGCTACAATCTTTTAACAATAGTACTTAAACTTCACTTGAAGCTCACTCTTGCTGAGGAAAATTCTCTCTTCTGAGAATGCAATAAAGCGGTGGTGGACTTATCAAAACCTTCAAATCCTCTGGCCAGGCTGCTTGCCTTTAGGGAAGCGTTGCCTGATAATCCGTTGGTGACTTATTATTGAACCTTTTCCAAAATTATGTATTTGTTGCATCAAGACACAATCAAAGTTGCTGCTTCCTCATAACAGGATGTGATATCAGTGCCTAAAGAAAGTGACTGATTCCAAAATACACACATGCACATGTGCACACACTCACACACAGAGAGATAATTTTTATGTAGGAAGGAGCTACTGGAATTTGTTGGCCAAGGATTGGCCGTAGCTCCAACCCATGGCAGACTCAGATATTTCTTTTGCAACCAAAACATAGGAAACAGCCTTCTGCTGTCTTGATAATTATCATCAGCTTCCTATTTAGTTTTCTGTAGACTCGTTTATATGTAAGAATTTATATACCAAGTCCATTTATATGAAATAAAATACATGTTTAAATGTCCAAATAGATATCACATGACAGAAATGTGTATGAGAAAAACACATCTACACTACAGGAGTAGAAAAAAGCTAAAGGAGGGGACAGACTGAGTCCCACTTTGTGATTTACAGGAATTTCTTTGCATGGAGCACATTTGAAGCACTTTGATTGGATTAACTATTCTATATAAAAGCACAGTAATGCTTGTAGCCAATGTTATTTCGTTCCATGGGGAGGAAAAAAAAGTCAGTAACAAATGAGTTGGCCCCCAGAATAACTCAGATGTTCATGGATTGATAGTCTGAAACTATTCCAGAGAGGTGAGAAAAAGCAAAGGAAAATCAAAGCATCAGAACACAGAAATGCTTAAAAGCATAAGAGAGATCTTGTGCAAGGCCAGCTTAACACAGATCAGAGGAGTTGTGCTGATTTACACCAGCTGAGGAGCTGGCCAGTGTCTTTATGGTCTTGAAACTCAGACTTTAGAAATATATTCAGTGAGTCATAGTCACTGTCTGAGAATCAGAAACATAGATTGTGTTCAGAGTCCAAAAATAGATGTGATCTATTTTTATTGGCAAAAGAAAAAAAAACAGCTCCTTCTTCCTTCACCAGAAATCTTCAAGCCAGATCCACATGATCTGACTGGAACACTTTTAACCTGGAGAGATTTTATTTGCAATTTGGTCAAATGTACTTTTAAAATGCTCTAAATGCACGTCAAATTAATTACTGTTACAATAGGATTATCACTGATAGTATTGTACACACACAAGATTTGAAGTTAAAATTAAAGATTATAATTCTAGTAAAATTTATAGATTCTTCATTGAAAAGCAGATGTCATTATTCAACAACTAAATATGCTTTTGGTTGGTGGTAACTTAATTAAACTGATGATCTTAAAAACATGCAGATTTTTTTTCTTTTTAAAAAGTATTCTACTTATTTTAATAATCTACTTAAAAGATTTCATACACTCTTATTAGCCTCCAAATATATTGTGTGACACAAATATTTACATGCTGCAAATGCATTTCATGTGAACATTCGTGCTTGTGTAACCAGGCACATTAAATTGAGCTACACAGATATGTGTCATGTATTCCCCTTGGATGATTCAAGCACGATGCAGCTACAGTAAAATATCACCTGCCACTATTGCTCCGTGGTCCCAGTCCTGCTCCTATGGATGTGGAATACTTCTTATTTAATAAATATAATCAAGGTTTGCTATAGATAGGGAAGAGCCTCAACAAACACAGGCTGAAGTTTGTTTGTATGTAGACATAAGATTTTGGGTTCACATTATTTGTATTTATTAGTCTGTTAAATATATTTGTCATATATTTGAGGATGGTGAGTCTCAAAACAGTCAAATTTTGCAGCTGGTGGAAAAGAAATTCCCTTACCCATCTAATACAGCTGCATCTTAGGTTAAAATTGTGTAAATAAAGTTTTCCTGAGAGATTTCTTTATCCACTGGGAAAAATTTGGAAGATACTCAAGCATACATTAAATATTCCAGCATTTCAGACCTCATACAGGGTCTCCTTTTACGATTTAATAAATTTCACCTATTTTTGTTTTCATAAAACAATTTGCTTATCCTAGCAATGTATAATGAAAAACCAGTTACATAAAATAATGCTCAGATTATACATTTAATGCTAAATGAAGTAGGTAAAAAACAGCTACCTAAAATACTTTTGCAGGCCTTTTTTTGCTATAAAACAAAACAGGTATCCCTGTTTCCTATTAATCTTTCTTGATGTATTCTATTCAGGATGGCCAGCAAACTGATAAGATCTTTCCTTCAGATTTCAAAATTACTGAATCTGGAAATAGTTCTCATTTATCTCATGCACTGCTGAGAAAACAATCTCAAATCGTTGGTTCTACTGATGAAACTTCCTTAGCAACACAGGGGCTCCAGAATTATTTTTCAAACCTTGTCAATGCTTCCTGTGAGGTTTCCGTCACTGTCAACACTGAGCACTTCGCAGATGAGGGCACGAAAAAAAAAACCCCAACCCAGAAAGCTGTGATAAATTAATAGAGGGTAAATTAATAGACTAAATGGAATTAATAGAAGCAGTGATAAATCTAATAGGGAAATGCTGTAACAATAGTCCAGTGAATAGCATTTTAGCTTTACCAAGTCTTTTATCATCTAGATGAGAATCTATAGGGAACTGCTTATGTCCCAGTGGCATTAAAGAAAGCAGGAGAACGGAGCACTTGCACCTGTGCCCTCCTCTCCAGTGTAACACACGGCAGCAGGGGCTCCACAGGCAGCCTGTACCCCAGGGAAGCAAGGCAGGGGTGCCTTTACTGGAGGCTTTTTAACTTTGGAACCTTGGTGTTACACTGGACATCCAGGCAGACACGAGGCTGTGGCTCCTCTCCAGAGCAGGGACATCCAGAGCAGCAGAGAAGTCTGCTCTGCTGAATCCTAGACGCTGGTCCCTCTGCCTTGCTGGCTCTTTCAGACAGGGCTTTTCAGCCATATTCTCATGGTATATTATGTCCTGGCCACGGTTTAAATGTTTACCATATTTATATTGATTAAGTCTCAAGTGTGCAGCTAGTCCCTTGAAGCTAGATTTCAATATTTGCTGCTCGAGTCTGTAAAGTGTCAGCAGTGCAGGGGGTTGGCTTTTAATGTAATTGGAATAGACTAGTTTAAATCTACTTGATTTCAGGTACCTCCTGTCTCAGGTTAGAGCGTGCTTTCTGCTGTGAAGATTTTCTCCTTCCCTGACACAAACGTTCACCCTCGTTCTCAAATTCACCAGTACTCATCTGACATTTCACAAGTTGCCAAATGTCTATTCAAACATGAAAAAAACCCAGTTTCTGCTGAGTTCTAAACTAAGTGTTAGAGGATAGCGGAAAATTAGCAGTAGCATGTCTATCTGGGGCTGAGCAAAAATATGGAACATTAACACCTTACTGACTGCTAAAAGCTGGCTGAGACATGTGCTAGTTATCTTCTGCAGGGGTGCTCTTTGCTCTCCTCTTGTGTCCCGAGAAGCAGGAGCTGATGCCAGGAGCATGCTGGGCAGCAGGGAGCACTGCTCCTGTCCTCACTCTTTACAGAGTACCTGGAGGCGAAGGCAAGGGACCCTCTGTCAGCCTGAGCTCCTGTCACAGGCAGGTTGGATTTCATGGCAGACACTGAAGGATGAAGGCAGCTCAGGCTTTCCAGGCTTTCAGCTTCCAAAGCACCTGCTGACAGTGCCCTCCTCCACAGTCCAGAGCTGTGTCCCTTGCTGCAGAGGTGTAGCTGGGATGGCTCAGCTTTGTCAGGGAATTGCCCAATTTTATTTTTTTTTATTATATTTTTTAAAAAATTCCAATTTCTCAGCATTTTTTTAAAGCTAGATTGATTCCTTCTCCATTTTACAGCTGTCACACACAGCTGTGTTGCCCAAACTACAGTGGATACGTGCTGGATGCATGAAGAAGGGGTCAGGAACGAAAGGAAATTGCTACTAATACTGCACATGACAAACCATAATATTCTTAAACTATTTGCCTTCAACTTTAAATCTTCAACTACTCCTTGCCACCCTTCAGCCCAAGAATAGCTTCTTAGACTTTCAAGAATAGCTTAAGAACTCTTAAGAATAACTCTTAAGAATAGCTTCTTAACCTTCTAATTTAGCTGAGTGCTTCTCTTTTGATCCATTCTGCAGTGACTTCAGACAGACTATTTAAAGCCAAGGAGATTAAATCAGTAAGAGAACAGAATGGCAGATAAGATTTCAAATGTCTAACACTAAATCATCTACTGCACAAGAACATTGTTTAGATATAAGCTGGAAATATATGATATACAATGAAGTTATATAGCATTAACATTATTTGGTTCAAGATCTTTCTCTAAAAAAGTAGTAAAAAACTACATGACCTTCTCAGTGAAGAAAATGAAAAGTTCATGTAGTTAATACATATATACTAGCTGATATGTCTATTACTGAGTAGACCAAATTCACTTTGCCTTCTTGCCCCATCCTATCCAAGCATTATCTGAAACAGTTCTGAGGAAACAGTCTGCACTACTTTCACCTTCAAATGTAACATTAAGAATTTCAAATGAAGCTATTGATGTGACAATAGAAACCTCTATCACTTCTTGGATGGGCTCCAGCAATGCGACACAGGGACACAGCCTGTCAGCAGCTGGGAAACACCAGCAGATGCTAAATTCTGTAATACATGTCCTCAGCAAAACAGGCTCAGTAGCATACTCAGCCTGTCCTCCACTTTGTAATCTGGGTTTAAGTAAGATCCATATCAGATTCAAAGGCTTGTTCCTTATCTTCAGACTACTTTTGGTGTGGGTCCATGATGCCAGGAATGTTGGTCAAAGCAGTAGATGTATTTGTCATCTCTGCTCCTCCAACACAGTGGCAGTTTAGCTTCTGCTAAACAACTAAAAATTGGCTGTACTGAGCCACATCCAAGGGAACAAATGGCTTTAGGAACTGAGGAGCCCAACAGACTGCACCACACTATTCCAGGTTTACATTTCTAAAGTATCACAGATTCATGTAACAATATGGATATTCATTAGACAAGATCCTGACCCCCCCACTCCCAATCAAATTCAGAAATAAAGCCTCTTCTTGAAACTTAAAGTTCAACTGCACAAGATGTCTTTAGATAAAGAACATACAAAAAATAATATACCTGAGGTGGCATTCCTATACCTGAGGATGCTGTGATAAGACCATTGCACATAAGATAGAAGAACCTGCACAAAACAGCATGTGCCTCAGAAAATACATGCAATTGTGTTCTGCTAATGGCTCTTACAGATGGTTTTCAACTGACTTATTTGTCTCTGAATAGCTTTAACCAGAATCACAAAAACTGAAGGCATATAGAAGCTTTAGTTCAAATTAAGAAAATATTTGCTAGGTAATAAATAACACAATTGGTACAATAACAGTTTCAGTACAATAAGGGCTTTCAGGTAGTAGCAGTGAGATTGAGTTTGGGCCCACGCCACCTTTTAGTCACTTACATAATGATGAATGTAGCCTATTTGTTATACAGTGAACATACCATAATCTATAATCACTATAATCAGCCTAATATATATTTTGGAACATGGCTAGACAAAGGAGTTGAGAGAGGCTAGTAGCCTTATATTGTACAATACTCAGCCCAAGATCCTCATCTACTACAGGCTGAACAGCAGACAAAAAAAAAATCTTATAGAGGTATATAATGACACGCTCTTGCAGCATATCAGCAGTCCCCATAAATGTCATCTACTCACATGTATGAATGTCATAATATACTAAAAACATTTTATAAATTGTGTTAGAGAATTGAGAGGTATGGAACATATCTAGAAAAAGAAACTTACTGTGAGTAGAGTCAGATAATTCAAACCTCTTGGAATAAAAGGAATATTGAAGAAAACAGGTAAAGCAGGGCTCAAGTGAATTTAACAATCTTCCATCCTCCTCCTAAGTGTTTATTAAATGCTATTTATTTATTTGAATAGTTATGAACTATGGTATTGCTGCTGCGAAAGAGACAGACACTTCCTCCCCATATGTAATTTAACCAATGAGACATGGGAAAGAATGTGTGAAAGGTAGAATTTAATATAAAACCACCTGAAATGTGGAACCCTGGATACTATATTAGTCAAGTCTGGTTTTTAAACTTAAGACTATTAAAAATATTTCATATATAAAATAAGGGTTTCAAGCAACCAAGTGACTAGTAGTTCCTAACATTAAGCAGGTTAGTTTGTTAGCTGACAACTGGAAAAATGAAATGCAAGAAAGTGACCAATGTTCAAAGGCATTCCCCAGCAAAGATACTGTGTATTACAGATTTCAATCTGTAAATACTGGGTTTATTTCTATATTACATAAATAATAACCCATAATCTACCATTCTGTACTATAAACATCTTGCATGAGCTCAGATAAATGTTTTATATTGTTTTCTCCCTCACTTATACCTTTAAAGAAGTGCAGCTATGATTTATGTTTTTGAGGATGGCATAATAGAATTTGACATTTTCCAGCTGAGGTGTGGCCTAGTTCCAGCTCCATGCTTCATTACATTGTACTCCCTTGGAGAGGATGAGAAGAGTAAAAATAGCCAGGTTGTTAAAAATGTAAAAAGGCATAAATGAATTCTCACCAGATGTCCTCTTCAATTGTCATTTTCATAAAATTATGGTTGTTAAACTTTTGTTTACCATAAAACACTAGAAAGCAACGTATGCTGTGAACCATGTATCTGGAGGGATTGCTCCCACCTCACTCCATCCTCCCTGCTTTGGATTCTCCCAGAATTTAAATGAAAGAGGACTGTTCCTACTTAAAATAGTACCAAAATTGCCTATTAACATGAAGAAAACTAACAAATACAGGCGAGGCAGAAGTCTGAATGCTGACACATGTACATATTTAGAGACATCAAGAAAAAGAAAATTTGAACCCACAAGTTATTTTCTTCTTTTTTTTCAAAACAGAGTGAACTTGGGAAAATGCAGATACAAAACCAAGAGATGGCTCAACTGCCCACATTCCACTCCTTTTGATAACCCACGTTTCAGGCACTAGAAGCTTTCACTACCCATCTCAGGCTCGGCTACAGTGTGTTCCTGCTCCCTGGGAAGCTGTTCTGGAGCAGCTACTCCCACCCGTGCGTGGTGCAGGAGCCAGTAAGCGAGGGCAGCATATTGCAGCCGTCAGAGCGAGAGCCAAGGGGCCGAGCCAGCTCCTGGCAGCAGGCCTGGGCCGTGCCCACCTCCTGGGTGTCTGTCCCTTTCCCTGCTCAAGGCTCCCCATATGTGCAGATGTAGAAGCCAGTGGCTACCTGGCCCACAAGGCACTCACACGCCAACACACCTGCTCCGCTCTGCGCTTCCCCGCGGCTCTCAGCCGGTGCCACTGTCCCTCCCCAACTCACACATTCATGGGACAACTCAGAGGACTGCCCAGCCCTTGCCCACACACCTTATGGGGGTGGCACTACGCACTAGACATAGTGGCAGGGACCATCACAGCACGCCTTCAACCAAAAACAGATCACAAGGGTTATAAACACCAAATGCAGCCTGTAAGTTAAAAAAATAAAGAGTTTAATAACTTTCAACAGAGTGTCTTTTTGGCAAGGAACAAATGACAGTGTAAGCAACACATAAAATGTGTTTTCCTTATCCTACTGAGCAGATTCAGGATGTTTTTATCTTAACATCAAAGCAGCTGTTTTTGGCACTTTCTCTACTTTTCAACCGTATTGATGTGTAACAAAGGTAACAGAAATGCCTCACAATTCATTCAATCTGTTATGCTGAATGCTGTGCCAAATTATAATGTTCAAGTATCAAACCTATTTTATGGCTGTTCTCTCACTGTAAGATGAATGTAAAATAATTGCTTGGAAAGAAAAATGGGAATTATGCCACTTGCAACTGTAAGGGCTCCTGCACATGGGTTGACTCATTTGCTGAATGTCACAGGAAGTTTGGGATGAAGAGTTCTGCTGTCTAAACAAAAAGAAGTGCTGTACTTTGGTCACCAAAGTTGTTAAAAGCAAGACAGTCAAGCAGAAAGAATTGTCAGCTTCCCTCTGAATGGCAAGAGGTTGAGTAGATTACTCAATGTTTGTCAGACTTGAGGTGATTGCCTGTCACTACATAAGAAAGTAAATAGTATTGACAGCTTTATAAGATCAAGATTCAAAACCTGCAAGGATATGTATCTGCATCACACAGTACATTGCAAAGATCTGGTTTAGGAACCTGTTGGGCTCAACTGTGAAGAGTGGAAAGA